>NW_015554137.1:288871-297359 GCF_001515605.1 Sinocyclocheilus anshuiensis
ATTTCTTGCCATATGTCTGTGTAGTTCTCATCTCAACTTTTTACGGCAGTCACAACGGTTCGTGAAAAATCACTGCTACTTTAAGCAGGCTGTGTGCAGTTTACTGTGGACTGACTGTTTTGAAACTTATATAGCCCCTAGACCTCAGTTATCGTGAAAAAAGCCAGGAAATTTCAGTTTTGACAATATGGGACCTTTAAGACAATGCACGGATCCAGTACACTGATACTGTATGTTTAATCGGCTATGTTTGCTAGTATACTCACCAAGACGGGCATGTTGACATAATTTTTTGTGTGAATTTGTCCATTCAAGCACAAGTCTTGAAAGAGAACTCAATATTTGCGGGTGTTCTGAGACGCGGGTTTGGCGCTTCGGATGAGCGCGCACACAAATCCTCTCTTCTCATTCGCGTCTTCTGGCTCTTGAATGTTTAAACTGTCAAGGCTTAAATGTTTTATGTGTTGTTATTTTTTAACAGGCCATATTACAGATGCATTGTGAGATTTAAGTTGAAGTTGAGAACGGCACGGTTCAATGTTTTACCGACAACCGTTACACCCCTAATAAAAAATTATCAGTAACAAAAATGTCACGTTCTCAGGTTTCTTTTCAGTTCTCCAGTTTCCATTTCGCTTTCTCAGCTGTCATATCTACTATCAGATTCTACATCTCCTGCCACAACCCTGTCTGTCCAGTTTCTGCTTAGTTCCTCATTGATTCATTAGATTTTTGAGATATTGAAAACAAAAACTTCAGTGTGTGGGTTTGTACCCCCTCGGCTAGGGGTGGGCGATATGGCAAAAATATCACGATTCACGGTTTTATTTCACGATTTTTTGTCATGTTGGTTTTTCTATTTCGCAAGCCGTTTGAGCATTACAGTCAAACTAATTTCCCTATTATAAAGACAAAGCCTTTCAAGGCAGCAAAATATTAAAAAAGTATGGCGGATATTTAGGCCAAAGAGGGTGAAGATAAAAATCTTTGTCATTATTTTATCTTCGTTATTAAAAAATGAGAACAAAGATACACATTACAAATACACAAATATATACAAATATAGCCTACTGTCCCTTTAAGACCTGCACGCATCTAATATACAGGAATGCATAAGTTTCTCTTTTAGTCGTTTACTTTCATTTTAGACATAACCAACTGAGTCTATACATAAACCTTGTGTGTTTTGACAGTATTAGCACAAAACATAACTTAGTTCAGTAATCAGGCACTGTTTGACGGGCTTTTTCGTTTTCGTGCGCGCGCTTTGGGTGTGCTCAGAAAAAGCGCTCGTCAGAACAGCACACGAATGAAACGTTTAACAAGGCTTTAAAGCAGATGCAAAAAAATTTACTTTTGTGATTGTGAATAATATTAAGTTAATTTAGAAATATGTTTGTTAAATTCAAGTTGTTGTATTTTTAAAAGTAACGACCAAGCGGCAAGCGGCGGACTGAGTTGAGCATATGTTTGATAAATTTAGCCTTCTCAAATCAACATGACTTGCCTAAAATAAAATCTATAGACATAAAACACTTCATGCAATTCACAATATTAATTAAAAATTAAATAAAAAAATTAGTAAAAAAATTAACCTAGATAAATGTGTGCTGTTAGACGCATATCCAGTGGTTTGTGCAGAGAGTGGAAGCTGAAGCGCGCTCTGCAGGACATAGAGGCGCCAGCGCGATCACTTGCATTTTTTTCTTAAGAGTGGAATCTTAACATACGTCATCACTTTTGCTCATAAAGATAAGAGTAATACATCATTTGGAATTGTAAAGGGTCTACTTTTATTTCTGTGCACTCACAATATCATCAAAAACCTGTGCTTTTGTAAAATAAAGAAAACAAACAGGATGCGCTTTCTGTCGTCTTGGTCTAAATAAGATTAACGTCATAATATTTTAAGAATAAAGTCTAAATTACGATAATAAAATCATGTTACACTGCGTGAAGTTAATGTGCAAATTCTACCTATACTCTGCCAAAAATAAAATAAATAAATAAAAAATATGTGGCATCCAACCTGTCATTCTTCACATTTAACATGAAAAACAGCAATAAAACATAGGCTTTTTGACATCTTTTTTAAAAACTCTAATTGATCGATTTCATGAAACATTCGTATGTATTAAATTGTTCTGATTTTTTCAACATGCATTCAAATATTTATTCGCTTATTTCGTGCTGCAAATATTAAAGAGGAAAATATCATTGATTCACATGCTGCTTGAACTGAGACGAATATAGTTATCTCACTACAAATTTAGAAGCGTAAAAACACATGTATTGTTTGTAGTATTTTATTATAAAGTTGACAGAAGGCTGACACTTTGTGTTTTAATATAAGTAACAAAGCACAAAGCTTATTGCGATTATTGGGTGGCTTGCGTGCTACAAATGATGAATGGACTTGAAAACGTTAAATATTATTTCCAAGCATTTATACCGTAAATAAAACAGCTTGTGAATACACGTAACGTTAATCACTTCAGATAAATCAACAATACGTTAACCGAGTTGGAGCTAATAACGTTTGGGGGGGCACGTACAATTATTTATTTTATTTTTTTTTTGCATATGGGCCCCCCGCCCCAGATGATTAGTCACTTTCTCAAAGACATTCCATAATTCCTTGGATCTATCTCTATATCTATCTCAAGCGATAAGATCACAAACAAAAGTGTTTTAGCAAAAACAATATTACCAAATATTACATCTTTTTATCAACTTGTTTTCTTTCAATTAGCACAATTTTTGGAACTGATTGGTCGTAGGCCTCACTGATCTGAGCTCATGCACCTTAGTTTATGAGTGAATATTGCCAAAATTATCCAAAAATTTTTCCACTCAAAAACTGAAGCGCATGAGCTCAAATCAATGAAACCTACAATCAAACCGTTCCAAAAAGAAAAACTAACCTGTGTGCTAACTGAAAGAAAACAAGTTGACAAAAAGGTTGAATCTAAGATTTGGTGATAATACAGCATAATGAGAGATTTACAAGCAATTCTTAAAAGGCCAGTCATTTTTGACCAGGAATTAGTTCAAGGATTTTCAGCACAGAACAAGGGTTAAGACAATGATTATATGTGAGAATCACCTTACGATTTACATAAGATTCAATGTTTTCTGGGACACCAGGGTCATAAACAATACAACTATTTATTGTTAAAACTATTGCCAACTTGATCATCTACATAAAGTAGAATTTAAACCACAAAGTTTAGCTATAAACTGCTGACGAGAGACTTGTTTGAGAGTTCCATTCTACTTAAATCAAAATAAATTCTTTCCAACAACCGCATAGTGACAATATATTTGACCGTCCTCAGTTGAACTTTTTGTCTGCTGACTGAGGTTTACTAAGTTTATTTTCTTTTTTCTGAGTTTTTTTAGGTTTTTTTTTTAGTCTCATTTGGTACAGTTCCCACTTCATGAACCTGGAAGCATTTTCTGTGACGTCTGTCTGGAAATGTTTTCCACAAGCTAATGTTGCCTGGCAGCGAGTATTTGTATGATTTGTCCAGCTGCATTCCATAAGAACTTTTGAAATTGCAGTTGAAAAGGAAGAAGGAAATAGATCTAAAGATGGTGATTTCCAAATAAATGAAGAATGTGGCTAGGAATGTTCACATGAGGACAGACGGTGCTATTTCTACATGCAAAAACAATAATCAGGATTAAAAAAAAGCACTTTCTTATTAAAATGGAAAAAAGAAAATAAACTACACTAAACTAAGTAGCTGAAAAACTTAATGAAATACCATAAAATGAACAAAAATAGAATTTTAGTAGTCCCTGAGTCATGATTTCATAACTTGAGATTCCTGTTGAGAAAACCAGCGTACACTACGAAAAAAACAATTGTGTACAAACAAGTTTCACTCAGACTGAAATTGCAAATAAATTTCACAAACAAGAAGAAAAGGGAAGTAACACATTGAATTATACATGTAACGTTGAAGTGCAAAAATGGAAATATAATTTTCTCGTAAAACATACCCCAATAATAGTTGTTTTATTTGCAACTTTGAAACATTTTTTCTTTTACGGTGTAGTTGCTCACTAAACTAAGTTGTAAATAAAACAACAATTACTGGAGCAAAACATGCTACCATATATTTAGCAAATACCTACTGTAAACGCCTGACAGTTATGCCATTAAAGTTTTGACGTTATGATTGTGCCAGTGTGTGACGATAAATGAGCATGTTGTGTTTTCATTTACAAATTCACTCCTCAACTAAATTATAGTCTATTAATTAGCCGAAATAAAATGAAATATATGTTAAATTTGTTTATGTTACTTAATTATGTTAATTAAGTTAATGGAGACTGTGGCATGCATGGATAAAAATGTTTTCTTGTAGGCCTACTTTATTTTATGTACTTTACGTAACATTTATTCATGATAGATTCATTCGAATGCTGTCTACATCGCGCGCACTACGGTCCGGTAGCCTAGGACTTTGGTTAATATGATCACTTAATAATGTAATAATTTCTATATTAATTAATATATTTTTTTTTAATTCTGAGTAATCTTTGCTTTAGTAAAAATGTAAAAAGATTCTAAGTTGTATATAATGTTTTAAAGTTGTAAATTGTAATACTATTTCAGATTTTCTACTTTAAAATGTCATGTTTAATTGCCATTTCTATGTAATTATTTGCAAACTTACTTTCCAATTTCTGAGTGAAAATTGCCTGAATCCTTTTTTATTGTACAAAACATTTCTGGTAGAAGTAAATAATCGATTCACTCCCACTTAAGTATATTTTCTTCAGTCTTTCTTCAACCTGTCAGACCAGGTTGGCTTTTCTGTCTCATGATACAGCCAGGCTTTGTTAAAGTCTCCTGCCCTGAAGCAAAGTCTAGTTTCAGAGATTATATGTCATCACAAGTAACGTCAAAGCTGCAATACAGTCAACACCCTACCAGTAATACAGCATGTGATCTTTTACATTTTAACTGTAGCCGCATTTTTTAAATAAACCAAATACTTTCTGAAAGTTTATTGTATAACACAACTTCTCTAATGCACTAAATTGTTTTACAACAAAATTAATGTGAAGATAATAAACTAGGGTAGTCCAAAGGCTGTAAATCTATCAGGATTTTTAGGAGTTTAAAGTATTCTGAAATCCGGAAATGACAGCCTTTAAAATAAACCAACAAACTTTCATTTAATTTCATTTTATTTTGTTTATTTATTTATATAGCACTTTATAAATTCAACTAAGTGCGTTACAAGGTAAAGAATGAAGAATACTACTGTACATCAAAATGATAATAATAAACGTTAAAACTAATACAATAATAAACCATCGACCATTTTTAAAATGCCATAGAGAATAAGTGAATTTTTAACTTGGATTTAAAAGTAGCCAAAGTCGGTGCCGTTCTAATAACTAATAACAAACCAGGGTTATAAGCATTAAACTAAAAGCATAAAGAACATTTTCATTATGTGAAATAAACATAAACTGAAATAACATTAAATGTAAATTTATTTTTATAAAACTAAAACTGAAAACTAACACTTAAAAACTATATAGACATTTCTTAATATAATTTTTCTATAATAATATTAGGCTAATAATAAAACAAAGTAATACAATTTAAAAAATACAACAAAATTACAAACATTTTATTTTTAAACACTATTTATGTTGTTTTTTACCTCTGATTCACCGCAATGTCTGAACTGTCCTGAGCGCGTGAGGCGTCGTCGTCTTCTTGCTTTACGGCGGATCGCAGACTTATAAGTGCATTACCGCCACCTATCTCTCAAATGGACCATTGACACTCCTAATTGAGATTGTAGATAGTGTCAGTGGTGCATTTGAGAGATAGGTGGCGGTAATGCACTTATAAGTCTGCAATCTGCCGTAAAGCAAGAAGAAGAAGAAGACGCGTCACGCACCGGCTGTCGAGGATGCGCTCAGGACAGTTCAGACATTGCAGTGCATCAGAGGTAAAAAACGATATAAATACTGTTCAGTTTCTTGCACAGACCGATCGTTTCGTCTCTTTACACATCAATGTATCGCCACGAGCCGCAGGGTTTAATTTGGTTTTGTTTGTGTATGCTTTTTTGACTCTCAAAGCCATGACTCCCATCCACTTCCATTATATGACTGACAGACTGCAACGGTTTGAGTTAAAAAATCTCCGTTTGTGTTCTACTGAAGAAACAAAGTCGCCTACATCTTGGATGCCCTGGGGGTAAGCAGATAACATCACATTTTCATTTCTGGGTGAACTATCCCTTTAAGCGTTTTAGGGTTAGGTTTAAAAACGTCCCTTTTTCCTCTCACAGAATCGCCAATCGCAGTGTAAAACATCATTTGCGTGTAGGCTATGCATTAGAGAGCTCATAAATGTCTTACTTTAAAGATGAAGATGATTTTGCGGTTGTTCATCGTAATCCAGGTTTGATGGCGAAATTGGCGGGAGCTACACGATTATTATAGCAGAGATGAACGCGAACGTTGCGACTGCAGCGCCCTCTGCTGATCAAAACAAACAACACGCGAAATGAACGCGCATAGCTTGCAAACTTGCCTTAACATTAGCGACTCTGTGTTTCATATATATTACATACACATCATAAACATTAAACATAATGATACCTCAAATCCAGTAAGTCTGATTTTGATTCTGTTTGTTTCTGATTCGCTATTCTCTACAAATAATCGGCTCAGGCGAGTCATATGTTCGTGAATCGAACTGAATGCTGTTTTTGCTCGCTATCCATGCAGAAACACCTTTCTTGCCAATATATTTCGTGGAGGACTGCATTTTTTTTTTTTTTTTAAATCTCATCAGATTCAATACAGACAGAAAATGTTTGCTGTTGGAAATTGCTGTGAATTGTTCTGTGTTTCTTTATTGTCTAATAAAGTACAGGGGAGAAAAATACCGATATCCACTCTTCCTTTTCTTCCTCAAGAGAAAGTGCCCTTTTTTCTTGGGGAGTTTTTTAAAATAAATTAATATATGTATATATGTGTGAGTGTGTGTATTTCTGTTTGCGCACAGCTTTCCCTGTCAAACAAATAAAAAAATCTAAATATCAGGTAGGGCTGGGCGATATAGCTAAAAAATGTATCAATGATATAATGTTTCATATCGTTCGGTATCGATAATTTTTGACATTTTTATAACCTTTTTTAAAACAAAAAGCAATAGAATTTTTTATTTTTTATTTAACCACTGTATTTATAATTAACACAATTTATTGAGACAAACAACAAATATTTTTCATTTTAACAGCCAAACACAATACAAATTAAACAAATATCTAATTTCTAATGTTTTATATGCAGATTAAATAGGTGTTTACTGTATAGGTCTAATTGTCTCCCGAGGTCACAGGACGGCGCAATGAGCAAAATAATGCAGCATATTTAGCAAGTAACTCTATAAAAATGTGCATTACGTCTAAATTACCTCTTAAAAATCTAATTTCGTAAATTGCATAAACAATTATGAACAAAACAGCATCATGTATTTATGCATTGCTTAATCCAAAGAGCCGAAGCGCCCATCACTCAGACTGCATTTAAAACATAAACATACGAGACGCAGTGAAAAGGAATAAACCTCCACAAATTTGTGACGTGTTTTCTAAAAGTTTAAACTGTTTTATCTTTGCATGGCTACATCTCTTGTGTGAGACGCGAGTGCAGCAGTCATATTTGTCCGTCTAGAAATGCGCTGAATATGTGTTCTGTGTGAATGGCTTGGTTTCGGTATTGAGCTTCTATATTTCTCTAATATTTTGAATGAATAACGCAGCATTGGACTAATATTCATTCTTTATTCACAATCTCCTCATCACAGGAGGCATTACAGCATGTGTTTGTGTGTGCTGTCTGCGTCACTCATAGCACGTGCCTATATCAAACAATTTTTCTATCGATATCGAAGAAGGTGTACCGTCGATAAATATCGATACGGTTTTATCGGCCAGGCCTAATATCAGGTCGGGTTTATAACTCTGTTGAGCTCCGATGCCTTTCTCCGCATCTCTGCAGCACAGCAGTGTAGCGCACATTGATCGGCTGCACATCACAGACAGACAGAGAGCCGCAGAGGTGAAGCCTTGCCTCCCTTTCCAGTTGTGTTTGTGATGAACAAAAGACTAAGCTACCTGTGCCTCGAATTTACAGCTAATTATCCAAAAGACAAAAGCCAAATATAGTTAATTTGTCTTGTTCACTGCATGATTCAGTTTATTAAAATCCATTTAGAATGATCACAAAATTCAAGATACGGTGGCAGAAATGTATATATTTATTTCATTTCATAGAGTTAATCAGTATCACGCAAATGTGACATTGATTTTATACAGCAGTTCAATAATCAATAATTTAATATTAAGACACTTAATAAGACACTTTTTTTAGACACAATATTGACCGTTTTTGTTCTATTTTGCCAACAAATATAATTCCAATTTGCGTCTCTGAGCAA
>NW_015554137.1:297534-297830 GCF_001515605.1 Sinocyclocheilus anshuiensis
CCGCATGACTCCCTTATTAACAGTGACTTGTTGCCACCTACTGTCGGTTTTAATTTCACATTTAAAGTATCTTCTTTTTTTTTTTAATAATTTCAAATATCCGTATTCAACGTTTTATGTTTAAAATATCAAAACAGTATTAATTCATTTGTAACTGCAGGTTAAATGCATTCATGTCCTGCATTAAACAGTGTTTAAATGCATCTAAATGCCACTTCTAATGCAGCTACTGTGTTTCTTCTGCATTGCAAAGATACATTTTGTTGATACTGATTTAATTTGCTTGGTAACAACAC
>NW_015554137.1:298203-307549 GCF_001515605.1 Sinocyclocheilus anshuiensis
TACTGATTTCATTTGCTTGGTAACAGCCCAAATGACTTATTATTCTAATTGACTGATTCAGTTTAAGAATTTGACTGAAAAGATGATGCACACTTTTAGAAAAAAGGGCTTTATAAAGGTAAAAAATCAATTTAAACTTATTGGAAAAGATTAATTTCTATCATTGCTGTGAACTGATCACCACACAGAATATGAAGAATATCAAAAACTTTAGGAGTCAGCTGTCCACGAAAGTCCTTAAGATATCAGCGCAATAACACACTCAGCAAAATATAGTCTAATTATCTTTATCGATAAAATCCCAGAAAATATTGAGAGATATTTTTGTCAATATCGCACACCGCTAATATATTTAACGTTTTTATTTTTAGAAAAAATAAATAAATATGAGAAGTACTAGTTCAACAAAAACATTTAAAAAGTGAGTCTACCTCAAACAAAACTGTGAGAGTAGGAAGAATGTCTATTTATGGATAATACAATTACCAAACAAAATAAAAAAATTGGAGATATGTATTTCTCCATGTATTCAACATACCTGTTATATCCTGTACCCACTAAATTACTGAAAGAGTTGTTACCTGTAGCAGAAGAACCGCTTTTTCCAAGCTTTGTTCCAATCTGATAAGACCAGAAAAACCTTGCAGGAGGAAAAGAGGCAGAACAAAGAGCCTTTTGTGCACACTTATTGCATTTTAAAGTCCTGATCGACGTCCAGCTAACCGGAGATCCCTGTGCAGGAACGTTTAGAATAAATCATACATTGATTTAAAAAAATATATATTGCGATGCCCAATGCATGCATTATTAAAAGTGACTTCTAGCGTCACGACTTTAGACCAATCAGAGGGGTCGCTGAGTGTCACGTGATCCGATCCGGAAGTGACCCCGAGTGAGAGAAACGCCGCGCGGTGTCCGGTGAGCGGAGCGCGGATGTCCTGCGTTCGCTGTTGAACGAGCGCCTCGAACCCGCGGACTTCACAAACCGGGGTCCGTTCGCGTTCAGCGGCTGTCGGTTAGAGCTCTCGTCTACAGGTAAGCGCGCCATTAAACCGCTCGTTTCCCTGACGACAGCAGCGGTTGCCGAGGAGACCGCGTCTTGTTTACATTTACATTTAGTCATTTAGCAGACGCATTAGCAAACATTAGCGAAGCTTACGCAGAAAAACATCAACATATGAACAATTTCACATATACTGAGGTGTTTAACACGCGTAATGAGCTTCCAGTGAATACTATCGACTCTCTTTCAGCGTCTGAGACACAAAACATGATGCTTTTAAAGCCCGGCCGGTTAGTATCACAGCTAATGCTACCGGTAACTGACAGTCAGGCGGGTGTTGTTGTGTTTATCTGCGAGCTAACGTGGTGTTCTGATTGTTTTTCTGCTGTTTTTACTCCGGTTTAGCGCTTTTAAACATACACTGTTGTTTATCTAACGTTATGACATACCAGAGATACTTTTCAAGCAAAGTGGCACTATTATCTCACTAGCTAGCTAGTGCACTCATTACAGAGACAGTTCTAGGGTGTTTCAGAATGAAAATCTCATTCATTCCTTAAATCAGAATCCAACATTAGCCTTTATATTTCCAGTGTATGATTATTAAGATAACACCAAACACTGAGGTTGTTTAATAACCCTGTGAGCTGACATTATGATGTAAATACATAAATGCTTGTTATGTTGGGTCATTCGGTGTCAAATCAACCAAATGTCATAAACTTCCTTAGCTAAGATTTTTGTCTTTGTTCATATTTATTGTGAAGAAAGACAAACATATTACATTGCGTGGATGAATATTTTTATGTAGTCCACTATTTTGTAGAGATGAGTCAAAATGACAATGTAGTGATTTGGAAAGTGACTTCAGAAAGATGTTATTTTTACAGAGAGTGGTAGCTCTGTTAGTAACATCTGTTGACTTTGGCAATCTGTGTTGCATTATATGCCAGTGGTGACCATTTGAAGATGGGAAATGCTCTTTTTTGTGTGTGTGTGTGTGTGTGTGTGTGTGTGTGTGTGTGTGTGTGTGTGTCCTGTGTATTTATTTTGAATCAATTCTTGATAAATAAAAATTCTTAATTTTATTTATTGGTAAGTTGTCTTTGTCTACTATGTAATCCATGTCCTTTTTTATTCCAAATGAAAATTATCTTGATTTTGATCATTTTATTAGGCAGTCAACATTTTTAAAACACCTTTATTTTATAATCCATTCTTTTCTTTTTTTTCCAAGACATTAGGTTTTATAATTTTATCTGTTAGAACTGTATTATAGTGTGTGTGTGTGTGTTTGTGTTTTCCCCAAAGTTTGCATTTCTGTAACTCAAGAAGTATTAAAGATATCTTAATATTCTTTTAGATGCCGGTTCTTATAAAAATGTTATTTTATTATCTTAATGTTTAAGGCCCTATATGGTCCATTTCCAGAGATATCGGGATCTCAGTGCGGCTCCATCTGCAAATTGTTGGGTTTAACCCATTTTTAATTATCAAAAACCAAATATAGGTCACTTTACATACAGCTGATGAAAGAGGAATCTCTGAACATAAAAAAATCTTGAAACTAGTATATATATATATATGTGAGCCTGCAGCACAAAAGCAGTGTTAAGTCGCTGGGGTATATTTGTAGCAATAGCCAACAATACATTGTATGGGTCAAAATTATACATTTTTCTTTTATGCCAAAAATCATTAGGATATTAAGTAAAGATCATGTTCCATGAAGATATTTTGTAAATTTCCTACCGTAAATATATCAAAACTTAATTTTTGATTAGTAATATGCATTGCTAAGAACTTCATTTGGACAACTTTAAAGGATGATTTTCTCAATATTTAGATTTTTTTGCACCCTCAGATTCCAGATTTTCAAATAGTTGTATCTCAGACAAATATTGTCCGATCCTAACAAACCATATATCAATGGAAAGAGTATTTATTCAGCTTTCAGATGATGTATAAACCTCAATTTCGAAAAATTGACCCTTATGTCTGGTTTTGTGGTCCAGGGTCACGTATTGATTCTTGCCCAGAAATGGTGTGCGGTTAGGCAGCTCTCTAGGGTTCTAGACTGGAACAGAAGTGGTTCGGTCCCATCATGTCTTTGCCATTAGCGTCGGTCATGTGACAGTATATCTAGAGCACTTCGTAGACGACTCTATAAACGTCTGTGCCACGGTTCAAGTGTTTGCTCTCGAAAATCCAGAGAAATTGAAGCAAACATGTCTATGGCAAGAAGGAATTCATGCACTCCACGGGTGAGTGAGCAAAATGATGGAAATACACTTAGGATTGATGGCTAATAAATTACAGTATTGCTTAAATTTGACAGCTTTGTCAGCTTTCACCTTTTTAATTTCTCCTTTGTTCACTGGTTATTTATTCATTAAAATGTCGTAAAATATTGAGCTTTATTAAATGCAGCTCACCGTAAGATGACGATGTGTGTTGATCGCAGTCGCTGTGGTTTCTTCATGTGTGGCTTTGAGCTGCTTTTATTCTCTGGAAAGCTGAAGACATTTAATCAGGTGTAAAACACTGTGGTCCAGTAGAGGTGAAGCTCATCTCCTCGGCTCTTCTGTTGTCCCGTGGCGTAGCTGTCGATTGCTCAGCAGGTTTGCAGGACTGGTCGTGTGTTTTTGAGGCATGTGATGTTGAGCCCTGGGATTGTGGCGATCAGGTCAGTGTTGCACTGAGTGTCACTCGTCGTTCTCTATAACAGAGATCCGTTTGTTTGGAAAAGCACATGACTGTTCCCGCAGCCTAATCCTGCTCCGCACGGAATATCAGACAGAAGCGAATGGATGTTTGTTTAGCAGATTACAGAATAACGTACGGCTACCGTTCTGAGACCCTAAACCTAGGCCTGTCACGATAACAACTTTTTGTTGTGCGATATATTGCCCCAGAAGTAATTGCGATAAGCGATATTATTGTCATTTTAAAGACCATTTTATGCCACTGAATATATAATCATAATGTAACAGCATAATAATGCAAGAAGGCCTACACACTTCCAAATGACAACAAACTTTACATTTTTAAGAATATTTAGATCATGGAAATTAAGTATCAAAATATTAGATAACTTAAAAAACCTGAATAAATAGTAAATAAACATTTTC
This sequence comes from Sinocyclocheilus anshuiensis, assembly GCF_001515605.1. Classification (NCBI taxonomy): domain Eukaryota; kingdom Metazoa; phylum Chordata; class Actinopteri; order Cypriniformes; family Cyprinidae; genus Sinocyclocheilus; species Sinocyclocheilus anshuiensis. The sequence continues at coordinate 302,338 of NW_015554137.1, forward strand.
TAACAAAAAGTGCAAAGTAACAAATTAGAAAAAAAGAAAAATGCACAAAGAACTTGTCTGGAAATTTTTCCATCTACAGATTTTTCCCTGATCTTCTTTTCTCTGTAAATGAAGGGTGCACACTATTGCTGAAAAACACAATCACTACTCAGCAGTCAGATGTGCGTATGCACAAAGACACAGGGGCCGGTTGCATGAAAACCCTTAAGATAAGAAAACCCTTAATTATAAGGTTAAGGGTACTCTTAGTGAAACATGGGTTGCAAGAAAAAAACCTAAGGGTTTACTTAGGGGAAGTTAAGGCTGTCACTTAAGTATTTCCCTTAATTGCTTAAGTGTTTCCTTATGTTCTGTTATGCGTTGCTACAAAATCCTTAGTAACCGTTTCACCTTAAAAAAATAAGGGACCAAAATAGCTCCCTTAAGTCATCTTCTACTCAAGCACGATGGCTGATTTCATGGTCATTGAAGAGGAGCTAGTACCTAGGCGCATTTTTAATGATCAAAATAATCCATTGGAGACTATGAATGATGCACAGTTATTGAGGGAATATAGGTTTGACCATCAAATCAATCCTTCGTCTCACCGCAACACTTATGCCTGACCTTGAGCACCAAACCCGACGAAGTCATGCACTCCCAGCACTGCTTCAAGTTTTGATCGCTTTGAGGTTTTTTGCTTGTGGTACTTTTCAGTCTGTCATTGGCGACGTCTTCAGAGTACACAAATCCACTGTCTGCAGAGCTGTCCATTGAGTGGCCTTAGCCCTGTGTTGCCAAATTGACACACATGTCAAATTTCCTTCCAGAGACGAGCAGGACGTATTAGTGGGGCGTTTTTGTTGGCAGTTGCTGGTTTCCCACGCGTTTGCGGAGTGATAGATGGAACACATGTGCGAATTCAAGCCCCCCATCAATATGAAGATCAATTTGTCAACCGCAAAAACTTCCATTCTATAAATGTACAGCTGATATGTGACCCAGACAGCAACATAACAAATGTTACTGCTGAGTGGCCTGGCAGTACACATGACGTACGCTTGCTGTCTGAAAGTAACATTTATCTGAGTTTTGAGGATGGAACACACAGGGGCTCACTTTTGGGGGACAGCGGCTATCCTTGTCGTTCATGGCTGATGACACCTTTTAGAAATCCAGTAGGAGCTGCACAGGTAAAATTCATTTAAATAACCTATTTGAGCTATTTAGATAAATCAATAAAATTAGTGAAATTTTATATATATATGAGTATATACTAGAGTAATGTATTATTTCAGAATATTTGAGAAAATATTGTTTATTCGTATTTTGAATTATTTTTTTGTTGTTTTTCATTTTAATTTTAGTTAAAGTTTTAGTAATTTAGTTGTGTTTTGCCATTTCTTTTTAATATGTCTATAGTTTTTAATAATTTTCATTTCACTTAGAAATTAAACTTTGCAAATGAAAATGAGAAATGTTGCCTTGGCAACTAGATGGAAAAAAATAAGTAGGCTTAGTTAAAATTACCTATTTTATTTTATGTTAGTTTACGTTAGTGTTGGGCGATATGCTCAGTTTTCATGTCGTCCTATCGTCAGCCTGTGAGATCGCCGATACACGATATTATCTAGATAAATCAATACAATTTGTGAAATTTTGTATAACTTTAAAAAAAAATTTTTAATTTATTTTGACGAGTTAAAGTAATGTAACTTATTGGCCATAATTTTAGTGTATCATCTTTTGTTTGTCACATTGCAGGAACGATACAACACTGCTCTAACAAAAACTAGAGTGATCATTGAAAGGACGATTGGCCAGCTTAAAAGGAGTCTTCACGGAGAGCTACGTCTGGAACCAACAAAAGCAGGGAGAGTCATCATTGCATGTGTCGTCCTGTTTAACATATCAAAAGACTTTGGTGTGCTCATGGATGAACATGCTGACCCTGAAGAAGCAGTGCAGCCAAATCAAGATGCGGAGGATGCAACAACGGAGGGACACACTACCTGAGACATGCTTGTGCGAACATTTTTTTCCTAAAGTGGGCTGAATATGTTCTACAATAAACTGTATATAACTTTCCAGATTAGATGCTGTATAAATTAATAAGTTAATAATAAAACGAAGTAAATGTGCCTTTTTAATGTGATAACAATTCAATATATTGTAAGTTACTAATTATAATGCTTATATTTCCTCAGATATTCAAAAAGCAGCTACAGAAAACTGAGCAAAGAACATTTACATTACCAAAGAACATCACAAGCTCAGTCTAGCGCGAGTTTATGCACTTTAAAAAACACTGGAGGGACACGCCACCCGAGACATGCTTGTGCAAACATTGTTTTCCTAAAGTGGGCTGAATATGTTCTACAATAAACTGTATATACATTTCCAGATTAGATGCTGTATAAATTAAAAGTTAATAATAAAACGAAGTGAATGTAAACAGACTTCAAAATATGAAACAACATTTTTATTTATAGATTAAAAACAGACATTGAAACATTTACAATAAGCAATTCACACTGGATTATAATATAGAGAAAATTCATATTTATGTAGGCTAGTATGTATGTATTTCTGTATATTACGAATCATTTGAATAAATATCCTAAAAGATTAAGATTTGTGTTATGGTTCACTTATTGGCTGTAAAGCTTTTAATCCCTCTTGAGCAAGTTTGCTAATTTTGTGTTGGAGTATTATGTTCTGCATATTCAAGTTTTCCATTTCCAATTTAGAAATCTCCAACTCTGCTTTCCTCTTCTGCAGCAAAAAACTTCTCGTTGAAGTTCAGCAAGCCCTGATGTAACTCTTCCCAATCCTTTCTCCTCAGATGAATGTCTGAAAAAAGTTTTAGTAATTTAGTTGTGTTTTGCCATTTCTTTTTAATATGTCTATAGTTTTTAATAATTTTCATTTCACTTAGAAATTAAACTTTGCAAATGAAAATGAGAAATGTTGCCTTGGCAACTAGATGGAAAAAAATAAGTAGGCTTAGTTAAAATTACCTATTTTATTTTATGTTAGTTTACGTTAGTGTTGGGCGATATGCTCAGTTTTCATGTCGTCCTATCGTCAGCCTGTGAGATCGCCGATACACGATATTATCGTGCTAATTTATTTAATTATTTATTTACTTAGTTTCATTGCCGGAAAGTGAACCAACTCCAGCGTAAGGCTAAAAACAGCCTTTTTAATGTGATAACAATTCAATATATTGTAAGTTACTAATTATAATGCTTATATTTCCTCAGATATTCAAAAAGCAGCTACAGAAAACTGAGCAAAGAACATTTACATTACCAAAGAACATCACAAGCTCAGTCTAGCGCGAGTTTATGCACTTTAAAAAACACTCCCATTAAAATCAGTGAATTTACACTGTAGGATGAATAAATCTCTTATACTTACATCGCACGTACTTCTGCACTTTGTTGTTTATAATGAGAATTCGCGAGTCAGAATTCAGCGCTGCACAACGAAACTCTGCTGTTTCAGTGATGGCTCATCTGAACGCATCTGATTGGCCATTGCATTCATAAGCATAACATTAATCGTGTGTAGGGTTGGGTATCGTTTGAATTTTATCGATTCCGATTCTTATTGATTCCTAGTTTCGATTCCAATAAGATAAAAAATCCAATATAAAAAAAATTAAGAGTTTGCTAATTTTGTGTTGGAGTATTATGTTCTGCATATTCAAGTTTTCCATTTCCAATTTAGAAATCTCCAACTCTGCTTTCCTCTTCTGCAGCAAAAAACTTCTCGTTGAAGTTCAGCAAGCCCTGATGTAACTCTTCCCAATCCTTTCTCCTCAGATGAATGTCTGAAAAACAACAACTTTTTATTTAACCTAATATCAACGAATTATGAAACATTGTTTGTTTTTACTCTTTTATTTGTTACCGAATGCAACACAGATGTCACTAATAACCTATAGCTGTCGCTAACCTCGTGGCTGGATGGCTAGTTGTGGGGCTAGTCGCTCCTGGAACATTTTCCCAGTTTGGGCTGAAAAAAGAAAAATATATTATTATTATTATTATTATCGCACCTACCCAACTCTGTATACTACAAAATAGACCATCTTTGAAAGCAAAAGACATTTAACGAAATGCATTAGCGTCATCTGTGTTATTTGACCTGCTTCCCAAACTGCTTTGAGGAACGCCAGCAATACTGACTAGAGTTGGAGAATCCTTCCCTGGTATGTCTTGTACCAGTTTCGCTGTCTCGGACAGGTCCTGTGGCGGCGGCCCTCCTCCTACAGCAACATTTGTTAAACCATATTACACCAAGCGCGCTACTTTTTGACACAATATATCCAGTCACATATCAATTTAAATGTAACTCGTAACTCACCAGTTTTTCCAGATTCTTTTTTATAGTTGTTTATTTCTTTTCTTGACCTCACAACTACGTTTTCATACTTTTTCATGACTTCTTCTACTGTGCGCTTGACAGCAAGGTTTCTTGAATTGATTTTGTCCGTTATCTCCTGCCAGGCTTTTGTCTTGTGTAAATGAGTGACAGATGGGTTATATCGACTTTGCAGGGTGTTTTTTCTTTTAGTGTATTCTTCTAAAAGAATGGCCTTTTCATCCTCAGGCCAGTTGGGTTTACGTTTTTTGCTTTCTGTAATGTTATTACTCTCCATAACTCATAAGGTTAGGTTTGCGGTCCGTTATATTTATAGTGTGAGGTGGAAGAGTAACTATGGCAACCGCAGCTCGCATTGCCGTGCGCTGGCAGAAACTACAGTGAAATGCTTAGTATAAACACTTAGGTAAGGGTGACGGTTAAGACGTTTGTTGCAACACCCTTCAGGGATACCCTTACTTAAGGGTTTTCATGCAACCGGGCCCTGACTCTCTGTGGTCATAAAATATCCCAGGATGTCCTTCGAAAAAGAGTAGGGCTGTGTGTAGGAGTGCTGTGTGTAAGAGATCTGGTATCATGTGGTGGCTGAGAAGATTCCCCCTTTCATGTGTGAAGTGCTTTAGCATTATATAAAATGTTATGAGTTATCTATTGTGGAATGGTCTGCCCATTCACCCGACCTAACTGCTGTTGAACTGCTTTGGGATGAACTGTATCACAAGGTCAGAAACAAATATCCAACGTAGCTTTGGCTAGAGGCATGGCAGAGTATTTCAGCTGACTATTTGGAGAAACTAACTTTCTGAATGCCAAGAGTGTAAAACTGTTATAGCTGCTAAGA
>NW_015554137.1:308271-309086 GCF_001515605.1 Sinocyclocheilus anshuiensis
AAAATATATTATTATTATTATTATTATCGCACCTACCCAACTCTGTATACTACAAAATAGACCATCTTTGAAAGCAAAAGACATTTAACGAAATGCATTAGCGTCATCTGTGTTATTTGACCTGCTTCCCAAACTGCTTTGAGGAACGCCAGCAATACTGACTAGAGTTGGAGAATCCTTCCCTGGTATGTCTTGTACCAGTTTCGCTGTCTCGGACAGGTCCTGTGGCGGCGGCCCTCCTCCTACAGCAACATTTGTTAAACCATATTACACCAAGCGCGCTACTTTTTGACACAATATATCCAGTCACATATCAATTTAAATGTAACTCGTAACTCACCAGTTTTTCCAGATTCTTTTTTATAGTTGTTTATTTCTTTTCTTGAGCTCACTCACAACTACGTTTTCATACTTTTTCATGACTCCTTCTACTGTGCGCATATAAACACTTAGGTAAGGGTGGCGGTTAAGACGTTTGTTGCAACACTCTTAAGGAAATCCCTTGCCTCAGGGATTTTTTTCCCCTTCAGGGATACCCTTACTTAAGGGTTTTCATGCAACCGGGCCCAGATCCCTAAACAAGGCCATATCTGCAGATGAAACTTTATTTGTAGAAGCATTTTTTAGATTTGAACGAGCACCTCATGACTACACCACGTTAAGTACGAGAAGCTGCAAAAGACACAGGCGCAAGTGGAATGTACAAAACATGGTGACATTCATTTTTAAGTAAATATAATGGCTGATATATTGCGTCACCAAAAATTATTGAGGTCATGTACATATATTGCGCGATAAGTCGATATATTGATTAT
>NW_015554137.1:310099-310977 GCF_001515605.1 Sinocyclocheilus anshuiensis
ATGATTTTCTTTTGTTCTTTGATTAACATTAATGATTTATTAGGCTGCTGTCTCTTTAACAGCGAACGCACGCAGATCTAAAAATACTGTACATGTGTGTTTTATTTCTCATCTGTTTACGTTCACGTACGACAAAAACGGCTGCGTTTATGATGATATACTGACGTAGTTTTCTGCATATTGGTCGACAAAACCGACCCAAACCTGATATCATCAGCCAAAGCCTAAGGCTGTAAATATGAAATATTAAAAGACAAATCCAATAATAATAAGAAAACCCTGAAATAACTAATTTTTTAGTGCCTTGGCAACTAGATGAAAGAAATATATATATAAGTCAAGATCAGTGAATGATTTTCTTTTGTTCTTTGATTAACATTAATGACAGTCAGCTCGTTTATTAGGCTGCTGTCTCTTTAACACCGAACGCACGCAGATCTAAAAACACTGTACATGTGTGTTTTCTTTCTCATCTGTTTACGTTCACGTAAGATAAAAACGGCTGTGTTTATGATGATATACTAACATAGTTTTCTGCATATTGGTCTCGACAAATATGAAAGAAGTCAGTTTCGGCCCGGAACAACCTTTTCTACAGTGGAAATACACGGAGCGGTTCGAGAACGGACACAAACCGGGAACCCGTACCGACCTCTGTTCTCTGTGCTCGCTGCACACAAACAGGGCTCAAGGTCTTTCCGTTCCTGCACTTAAATCGTTTTTAATCACATTAAGTAAAATGGAACCGGTTTTCGATACCCAACCCTAATCGTGTGTGACTGGTTATAACACGCAACACTGTCAAAACGCGGAAAAAGAAATATAATGGAACAAATAAGCCCTAATATTAATTAGATAGTATTACTAACCTGCTAATA
>NW_015554137.1:312443-331490 GCF_001515605.1 Sinocyclocheilus anshuiensis
CGTCTGTTCTCTGTGCTCGCGCTTGCGCTTCGTGTGCGCTGCACGCAAACAGGGCACAAGTTCTTTCCGTTCCTGCACTTAAATCGTTTTTAATCACATTAAAATGCGAACGCAGGAATCGTTAAGCAGAATCGAAATGCATGCATCTTATCGAATACCCGGTTCTTGGAAATTTGGAACCGGTTGTAAAATGGAACCGGTTTTCGATACCCAACCCTAATCGTGTGTGACTGGTTATAACACGCAACACTGTCAAAACGCGGAAAAAGAAATATAATGGAACAAATAAGCCCTAATATTAATTAGATAGTATTACTAACCTGATAATAATAATAATAATCGTCTTGCTATCGTCAAAGGCATCAGCCACAGGCGATATCTCTGACTATCGTCGATTCACGATACTATCGTCTATCGGCACAACCGTAGTTTACGTTTATTTTATTTCAAGTATCAAAAAATTTTTTTTTTCTTTAGTTTTAGTTGAAGATAAATAACCCTGATTCCATCATCATTTCCAATAAAATGCCATATTGATGTCTTAAAGATGTATTTGACAAGTAGAGCAGATTTACACATTTACTGATAATAGCAATAACATCTGTAAAGAGTCAATTGGCAAATAATAAGGGGTGAGTCTCAGTGGTGTATCAGAGCTGCTGTATTATGTGTGTGTGTGTGTGTGTGTGTGTGTGTGTGTCAGCTGCAGGGCGCTGTGGTCAGCAGGATGAGTTCAGACGGAGGCGGGAGGCCTGTGAAGGTGCGCTCGCTGGTGGAGGTCATCGGGAAAGGCCAGCGCGGGACCGTGGCGTATATCGGCGCCACCCTGTTCGCTTCGGGGAAATGGGTCGGTGTGATTCTGGACGAACCCAAGGGGAAGAACGACGGCACGGTGCAGGGCAAACGCTACTTCACCTGTGAGGAGAATCACGGGATATTCGTCAGACAGTCTCAGGTAAGAGCAAAGATAATATAAAACTGAAACATCTTCATTCAGATCTTTTTCCATACAACAGCAATTAAGGCAGGTTTTAAACATTTTAATCATACTTCCCCAGTTTAATGATCACATGATATTTTGTTTAGGATTATAAAGCGGATAGTTCCGGTCCTTGATTCTGATTGGCTGAGCCGTGTTCGAAGCTGTTGTAAATTACTCTACAAACTCTATCATTTGTTTACGTTTGTCTGTTGCTCAGCAACCACTTTGTTGCAACCACAACTGTTTCTGAGGAGCTACATTGTTTGGTGGAAGAATACTGTTTTTATTAATATCATTACACTTTATTTGCTCTGTTTTATTTTGTGAAACCTTACTTAGTATATGCAGGGTGTCCGCGGGTCCTTAAAAAGTCTTAAAATGTCTTAAATAACGTTTTCCTAATATAAGGCCTTAAAAAGTATTAAAATCGGATTCGATGGGTATAACAGCTATTATAATTAGCTGTTATAAATTCACTGTAAAACACGGCTTCACAGGGCTTGTTGCTTTATTACAAGTTTTCTGAAATGTTGTTTAAATATGCAAATTAGGCATGATCTAATCACGTTCCATGAAGATATTTTGTAAATGTTCTACTGTGTATATATCAAAACTTAATTTTTGATTAGTAATATGCATTGCTAAGAACTTAATTTGAACAACTTTAAAGATGATTTTCTCAATATTTAGATTTTTTTTGCACCCTCAGATTCCAGATTTTCAAATAGTTGTATCTCGGACAAATATTGTCCTATCATAACAAACCATACATCAATGGAAAGAGTATTTATAGATGATGTATACATCTCAATTTAAAAAAATTGACCCTTAGGACTGGTTTTGTGCTCCAGGGTCTCTCACACACACACACACACACACACACACACACACGTATATGTATATATTTTTTTACATATAAAATCCTTTCTTTATCCTGTTAATACGGCCTGTGATCGTCCTAACAGGGAAGAAGGCTTGTTTCTCACAGGAAACTGTGTTTGTGAGCTGAACAGAAGTGTGCATCCACACAGACAGAGCTAGTTACGGATCTCTTGGTTTCTTTCTTCAGATCCAGCTCATGGATGAAGGAGGCAGCTCTGCCACGTCTCCAGAAACACCGGACTCAGGTGTGGCCAAACTGCTCAAGAAAGGTGCGAGCGTCTCCGTGACCTTCATGCCATCAGATGACAACCAAATAATGCATTTTTTGTCTTTCTATGCAATATTACAGAAGTCCAGGAGACACCAAAAGCTGTGAAGCAGGTATGAGCCAGTGTTATTAGAGTAATTTTGTATGTACTATTATAGGTTTTATTAATATTTTACTTTCATTTATTTATTTTTTACTTTTAGTTTCCACTTTATTTACATTTTTAGTAAATTTGTTGTGTGCTTTTGTAATTTAGTTAGTTATTTGTTCATTTATTAATTCGTTTATTTAAATATTACAATTTAGGTTTAATTTATTTTATTTTTTTTATATCTTTTTCATTTTATTTTATTTTAGCAATTTAGCAGCTTTATTTGAATGATCAAAAAAAAAAAAAAAATTGGGGCTAGTTTTCCAAATCAGATTTGAAAAATATTAGCTGCAAAAATATATGGCCAATAATATTTTGAAATGTGTGAAAATAAGAAATCTTAAAATGCTTTTCATGAGTTCTGGTTCTGAGTTAGTCTGGATCGTACACACACACACATATATATAGTATTTAAGATGAAATAAAGATGAAACTTGAGGTTTTTATGTGTGTGTTTGCCTGTTTTTGCTAACATGATGAAAAGACTCCAACAGCAAAGAAGGTACATCAATACTCTGGGTTCACAAGAACATTGCACATTGTTTACATTCACTCTGTGTTTTAAGAGAGCTGTTTGGCCATTTTTTTACTTTTAATTTTCGTTTTTGGCTGTTTTGTTGTTTTGCTGGTTTTCACTTCTGTGGTGTAAAATAGTTTCTGTCCCATCATCTGACGGAAACACCCACGCACCGAATGTTTGCATGATCTCACATGCTTCACATATCATCGTATTGGATGTTTCACATATCACCGCAGTCAGAAAAGATGGTGATTGATTGATAAACATCTTGCATATTTGATTATCACATGTCTGAGGCGTCACATGACAACAGAACAACATCCTTCAGATTAATTCCACGTGCACCGATAACGATCAGGCATAAAAATTTATTAAATCAAGGTTCATCTAACAGTTTAGTTGCTCCACACTTTAAAACTTCAATAAACAAAATCAGGATTACGAAATATGTAGGGTTTAATCTCAAGTTAAAGTTTAATTGTTCAACTCAATTGAGCAGCGTAACACAAAATAAAAACCTAGATCAAGAAATCCCGGAGCTCTAAACTGGATCATTGGTACTGCGATGGCATTAAATCACATGAACCATTATTTCAATTTTACAATCTTTAGGAGACCTAATCGACCTGAAGTTTCTCAGGTTGAAGTCCATTTCAGTGTCTTTTGTATGAAAACCCATTTCTGCCACTAAATAAAAAAGCTAATTGTGACTTTTTATCTCACAATTAACTTTTTTTTATGTTCTGTTTTTATGTCTCACAATTTTAAGTTTATATCTTGTAATTCTGCAGTTATATATATATATATATATATAAAAAGCAAAAAATTTGACCCGAAGTTGAACGAAAATTCTGCATTTACATCCGAAATTGTAAGTTTATATCTCTCAATGCTGTGATGAAAAAGAAAGTCAGATTTGTAAGATATAAACGTAGAATTGTGAGATAAAGTCACAGCTTCCTTTTTTTTTTTTTTTTAATCTCCTGGCAGAAACAAGCTTCCATACTTCTGTGGTTGTGGGATGAAGTTGATTTCTGATGCTGTTTTAGTGGAAAGCTTGAGTTTCTGCAGAGCCTCAGTGTTTCTCTTTCTGTTAAAATCTCCCTCCTGCTCCTGTTCTCTTTGCAATCCCTTCAACTGTGTGTGTGTGTGTGTGTGTGTGTGTGTGTGTGTGTATGTGTGTTGTGCTCCTACCTCAGCCTCCCATGCGCCGTAGTACCAAGGTGAGCCTGCACACCGCAGCAAAGCATTCTGGGAACTGTCTGGGCCAACACAGGCTGTGTTCGGAATGGAATACTATTTTCACCGAATGAGATGAAAATCGGATTAAACATGTAACCTAATGTACCATACTATTGTTTGAAATGTTTACTATCTAGATACAAATGTTAATGAGGCTGATGACTAGAAATGATCTGGTGAGTTTTCCAGATTTTCCATGAGCTAGTATTCCCATCCGATGATCAAAAAAAAAAAAAAAAATTGGGGCTAGTTTTCCAAATCAGATTTGAAAAATATTAGCTGCAAAAATATATGGCCAATAATATTTTGAAATGTGTGAAAATAAGAAATCTTAAAATGCTTTTCATGAGTTCTGGTTCTGAGTTAGTCTGGATCGTACACACACACACATATATATATAGTATTTAAGATGAAATAAAGATGAAACTTGAGGTTTTTATGTGTGTGTTTGCCTGTTTTTGCTAACATGATGAAAAGACTCCAACAGCAAAGAAGGTACATCAATACTCTGGGTTCACAAGAACATTGCACATTGTTTACATTCACTCTGTGTTTTAAGAGAGCTGTTTGGCCATTTTTTTACTTTTAATTTTCGTTTTTGGCTGTTTTGTTGTTTTGCTGGTTTTCACTTCTGTGGTGTAAAATAGTTTCTGTCCCATCATCTGACGGAAACACCCACGCACCGAATGTTTGCATGATCTCACATGCTTCACATATCATCGTATTGGATGTTTCACATATCACCGCAGTCAGAAAAGATGGTGATTGATTGATAAACATCTTGCATATTTGATTATCACATGTCTGAGGCGTCACATGACAACAGAACAACATCCTTCAGATTAATTCCACGTGCACCGATAACGATCAGGCATAAAAATTTATTAAATCAAGGTTCATCTAACAGTTTAGTTGCTCCACACTTTAAAACTTCAATAAACAAAATCAGGATTACGAAATATGTAGGGTTTAATCTCAAGTTAAAGTTTAATTGTTCAACTCAATTGAGCAGCGTAACACAAAATAAAAACCTAGATCAAGAAATCCCGGAGCTCTAAACTGGATCATTGGTACTGCGATGGCATTAAATCACATGAACCATTATTTCAATTTTACAATCTTTAGGAGACCTAATCGACCTGAAGTTTCTCAGGTTGAAGTCCATTTCAGTGTCTTTTGTATGAAAACCCATTTCTGCCACTAAATAAAAAAGCTAATTGTGACTTTTTATCTCACAATTAACTTTTTTTTATGTTCTGTTTTTATGTCTCACAATTTTAAGTTTATATCTTGTAATTCTGCAGTTATATATATATATATATATATAAAAAGCAAAAAATTTGACCCGAAGTTGAACGAAAATTCTGCATTTACATCCGAAATTGTAAGTTTATATCTCTCAATGCTGTGATGAAAAAGAAAGTCAGATTTGTAAGATATAAACGTAGAATTGTGAGATAAAGTCACAGCTTCCTTTTTTTTTTTTTTTTAATCTCCTGGCAGAAACAAGCTTCCATACTTCTGTGGTTGTGGGATGAAGTTGATTTCTGATGCTGTTTTAGTGGAAAGCTTGAGTTTCTGCAGAGCCTCAGTGTTTCTCTTTCTGTTAAAATCTCCCTCCTGCTCCTGTTCTCTTTGCAATCCCTTCAACTGTGTGTGTGTGTGTGTGTGTGTGTGTGTGTGTGTGTATGTGTGTTGTGCTCCTACCTCAGCCTCCCATGCGCCGTAGTACCAAGGTGAGCCTGCACACCGCAGCAAAGCATTCTGGGAACTGTCTGGGCCAACACAGGCTGTGTTCGGAATGGAATACTATTTTCACCGAATGAGATGAAAATCGGATTAAACATGTAACCTAATGTACCATACTATTGTTTGAAATGTTTACTATCTAGATACAAATGTTAATGAGGCTGATGACTAGAAATGATCTGGTGAGTTTTCCAGATTTTCCATGAGCTAGTATTCCCATCCGAACTCAGCCTCGCTCTCATTTAGCTGCTCCCCCCCACTTAGACTCCACTGCAATGTTTCCACTTGCATTAATTCATTTATATCAGTAATACTCAGTAATATTATCAATTTAATGCACACTACTGGACGAGAGCAAAACTGACTTGAGCTGAATAAAACACTATTGACTTCTGTAGAGCTGCTTTACAGCTAAAATTGAATCAGCTTCATGACTGATGAATTTCACAACATTAGCACGGTTGTTTTCCTGTGAATCTGTATTGTGCGAAGCACTATGAGTAAATGTGACTTGACTGGATGATTAGAAAAAAGTGTCAGATCAGGATGAGTTTGTTTCTTCATCAGGTTTGTAGAAATGTAGCACTGCATCAGTGTCTCAGCAATGGATGCTCTGCAGTGAATGGGTGCCGTCAGAATGAGAGTCCAAACATAAAAACATCACAATAATCCACAAGTAATCCACAGCACTCCAGTCCATCAGTTAACATATGGAGAAGACAAAAGCTGAAACTAATCCAGCATTAAGACGCTTTTAACTAAAATACATAGAGTCCATAATCCATAATAACTCTTCCTCCAGTGAAAAAGTCCATCTGTTGTTACAAACCTGATGAAGAAACAAACTCATCCTAATTATTCCTTTATCAAAAGCCCTGGATCTGTCAGAAGTCTGACGAGTTTTGCATCATTCGACAGATGATTAAAATGGATTTAATAGCAGCTGTGAACTGGGTCAGTGACATTACAGAACGGTCACTGAAGCACACTGGTGTCAGGGGTCTGCTGGGGTCAGGGGTCGGGCAGAACACGTGATTGATGTTGCACTTCTGCAGCTCGTAAAACAAGGATTTCATCCGCTTGAGAATAACTGCATCTGTTTGTCCGCAGGCGGGTCGTCCCTCTGTCAGAGGTTCAGGACTTTCAGAGTCTGTGTTAGCAGAGAATGAGTCCACAGCGTCTTCCCAGATTGCTCTGGGAGCTCCTGTCATACCGTAGCCCAGCGGCACACCCAGCGCACCTCCTCCTGCCACCCCGAGCAAGGTCAGCGACCTTTGACCTTCATCACACCGGATTTTCCCTTTGCATTTTATGTCATATTACATGAAATGTGCAAATGTGATTTTTCTGCAACCAATGCATGATCTACGCAGTTCTGCCAAATTTCAAAAATGTGCAATGTGGTTGAAGGTGTGCTCTTATATCTCAGCGAAGGATGTGAGCTATCAGATGCCTCTGTTTGTGCGTGCGTCTGTAGGAGGAGGAGAGCCTCCGAGCTCAAGTCAAGGATCTGGAGGAGAAGTTGGAGACGCTGCGGATGAAGCGCTCGGAGGGTAAAGCCAAGCTGAAGGAGATGGAGAAGCACAAGATCCAGCTGGAGCAGCTGCAGGAGTGGAAGAGCAAGATGCAGGAGCAGCAGAACGAGCTGCAGAAGCAGCTCAAAGAGGCCAAGAAGGTGCTGGAGACAGAACATGCAGAACACACTCTGATCAGGCACACGCAGAGCCTGTGATTGATGAGCCATGTGCAAAACTCATCAATCATAATTTAAAAAGTGAATTAAAAATTGAAACGGAATTTGGCAAATTTTAGATGAATCAATCAAAACAAAAATTAAAACAGACAACATTGTCTGAAAAAACTGGTAGTTAAAAGTCATAAGTCATAAGTTAAAGTTTCATGAATTCAATTGATTAGACATGCTTTTTGATTATTAAAATGTAATTATAAAGCGGATAGTTCCGGTCCTTGATTCTGATTGGTTGAGCCGCATTCGAAGCTGTTGTAAATGACTCTACAAAGTAACACACACATTTGTTTACGTTTGTGTGTTGCTCGGCAACCACTTTGTAGCAACCACAACTGTTTCTGAGGAACTACATTGTTTGGTGGAAGAATACTGTTTTTATTAATATCATTACACTTTATTTGCTCTGTTTTATTTTGTGAAACCTTACTACGTATATGGAATAACCGTTTTATAAAAGCAATAAGCCCCGTGAAGCCGTGGTTTACTGTGAATTTATAACAGCTAAGGCTCCGCTTCGCGTCGTACCTAACAACGCCCCTTAGCTGTTATAAATTCACTGTAAACCACGGCTTCAAGGGGATTATTGCTTTATTAAAACATTAAAACAAAATCCAGAAAAATGTAAACGTATTTCATAGGGCGCTAAAATGTCATCTTTGTTAAACCTTTTATGAATTGATGTTAAATTTTAAAGTTTTATCATTTCAGTTCATTAAACATGCTTTTTGATGACTAAAATTTAATTTAACATTTAAAACGGAATTCAGATAAATTAAAAACATGGAAATAAAAAGAATTAAACAAATGTTGGAATAAAACTGGCCCTAAAAATGTCATTTTTTTTTGTGAGACTTTTAATAAATTGTTATAATCAATTAATTAGACATGCGTTTTGATTAGTACATTTAATTTAACCATTAAAACAGATCATGAATCATGAAAATCATGAAAAAATTAATTGGAAATAACACAAGATCCAGCTGGAGCAGCTGCAGGAGTGGAAGAGCAAGATGCAGGAGCAGCAGAACGAGCTGCAGAAGCAGCTCAAAGAGGCCAAGAAGGTGCTGGAGACAGAACATGCAGAACACACTCTGATCAGGCACACGCAGAGCCTGTGATTGATGAGCCATGTGCAAAACTCATCAATCATAATTTAAAAAGTGAATTAAAAATTGAAACGGAATTTGGCAAATTTTAGATGAATCAATCAAAACAAAAATTAAAACAGACAACATTGTCTGAAAAAACTGGTAGTTAAAAGTCATAAGTCATAAGTTAAAGTTTCATGAATTCAATTGATTAGACATGCTTTTTGATTATTAAAATGTAATTATAAAGCGGATAGTTCCGGTCCTTGATTCTGATTGGTTGAGCCGCATTCGAAGCTGTTGTAAATGACTCTACAAAGTAACACACACATTTGTTTACGTTTGTGTGTTGCTCGGCAACCACTTTGTAGCAACCACAACTGTTTCTGAGGAACTACATTGTTTGGTGGAAGAATACTGTTTTTATTAATATCATTACACTTTATTTGCTCTGTTTTATTTTGTGAAACCTTACTACGTATATGGAATAACCGTTTTATAAAAGCAATAAGCCCCGTGAAGCCGTGGTTTACTGTGAATTTATAACAGCTAAGGCTCCGCTTCGCGTCGTACCTAACAACGCCCCTTAGCTGTTATAAATTCACTGTAAACCACGGCTTCAAGGGGATTATTGCTTTATTAAAACATTAAAACAAAATCCAGAAAAATGTAAACGTATTTCATAGGGCGCTAAAATGTCATCTTTGTTAAACCTTTTATGAATTGATGTTAAATTTTAAAGTTTTATCATTTCAGTTCATTAAACATGCTTTTTGATGACTAAAATTTAATTTAACATTTAAAACGGAATTCAGATAAATTAAAAACATGGAAATAAAAAGAATTAAACAAATGTTGGAATAAAACTGGCCCTAAAAATGTCATTTTTTTTTTGTGAGACTTTTAATAAATTGTTATAATCAATTAATTAGACATGCGTTTTGATTAGTACATTTAATTTAACCATTAAAACAGATCATGAATCATGAAAATCATGAAAAAATTAATTGGAAATAACTGAATTTGGAAAAAATGTTTCATAGGGCCCTAAAAATTAAATTTTATAAACTTGTAATAAATTGTGGTTAAATTGTATAAGTTTCAAATTAATAAGACATGTTTTTAATTGCTAAAATTTAATTTACGCATTAAAATGGAATCCAGAAAAATGAAATCGCTAAACACAGGTTATGGGGAAAAATAAACAGATTACAGGGCCCTAAAAATAAAATTTTTGTTAAACTTTTATTAAATTGTTGTTAAATCGTTTAAGATTCATGATTTCAATTAATTAGACATGTGTTTTGATTGCTACAATTTAATTTAACCATTAAAAGAGGATCCAGAAAATATACAACAGACAAAAAAATAAAATGAAAAATCCTGAATTTGAAATAATAAAACAGATGTGAGAAAAAAAAAAAAAACATTTCATGGAGAGATGATCTCAAAGAGCTGCTTTAATGTTCAGTTTAGCCTCAAGTGCAAATGCTATTTAGTGCTGGTTTGATAATTAACTAGATATTACCCTCTTTGATAGCTTCGGCATTAATGAGCTAATTCTATTAGTAGCCTGTAGTGTAGCTGACTGCAAACAAGTAGTCTGTTTTTTTTAACTACTTTAAAATGTGAGCATCATGTGAATGTAGTTGTAAGACATGAATCTCTTCAGAGAAACACCTGATTAAACCTGAAGCTCCTCTGGTCTCAGGAGGCGCGCGAGGCTCTGGAGGCTAAAGACCGCTACATGGAGGAGATGGCAGACACGGCAGACGCCATCGAGATGGCCGCGCTGGACAAAGAGATGGCGGAGGAGCGGGCCGAGTCTCTGCAGCAGGAGGTGGAGGCTCTGAAGGAGAAGGTGGAGGAGCTGAGCATGGACCTGGAGATCCTCAAACACGAGATCGAGGAGAAGGGTTCGGACGGAGCGGCCTCCAGCTTCCACGTCAAGCAGCTGGAGGAGCAGAACGGACGTCTGAAGGAGGCTCTGGTCAGGTAAAGCACGCACACACACGTCTGCGTGTTCCTGAGATCTGCTCCGTATCTTCACCTGTGTGTGTGTGTGTGTGTGTGTGTTCAGGATGAGGGATCTGTCGTCATCAGAGAAGCAGGAGCACGTGAAGCTCCAGAAACAGATGGAGAAGAAGAGCTCTGAGCTGGAGACTCTGAGAGCGCAGAAGGAGAAACTGCAGGAAGAGATGAAGCAGGCTGAAGCCACGATAGACGAGCTCAAGGAACAGGTTAGTTCAGAAACACACGAAAACCCTCTCCTCACTTCAGTCAAACTGGGAAACTTCCCATGGCTGGAGAGAATGCTAGTTAGTGTTATTGCATTGGACTAAAACTTACTCACTTGTATAACAACCTCCCACATTTTTTTTTTTTTTTATTTGATAATTTTTGTAATTTTTTGTACACATTACAGTTCTAATAATGCAGATGGCACCTGATGCATGTATTTTACTGACATCAACAGCAGAATTATCCACAAATAATGCTTTTTTTTTTTCACTTTTTTTAAAACTAAGTTGCATAAACTCCGATCGATGAGGCCTGCGATCAATCAGTCAAAAAAAGACCAAACCTGTGCTAGTTGAAAGAAAACAAGTTGGTGAAAAGATTAAATCCAGGATCTTGGTGATAATGCAGCGCAATGAGAGATTTACAGGCCAGTCGTTTTTGAAAAGGAACACCAGATTAGGTGAAGGATTTTCAGCACAACACGAGTATTACACCTCTACAATGTGTTGTTTTTAAATGTCTGGGTACAAAACAACAACGTTTCCTTGGTTACCGCTGTAAACAAAGCAGCGCTGCGCTAATAAACACTACTCTAATATGCATTATATGGAGGTAAGATGAAAAGAAAATACCATCTAAACTATGTCTGTAAGCTCCTGTCGCCAAGACAGATTCCTTGTGTGTAAACATACTTGTAATAAAGCTCTTCTGACTTTTGAACCTTTCTAAAGACTGTCAGTTCCCCTGAGATACATTCAGATAAACCCCCAATTCAGTATTTAGATTTTCTTTCAATATTTCGTGCATCTTGAACAGTGAGCTATTCTGCCTGCTACAGTGTTTTCTCGTCATCATTTTGGAAAATGATTGCAATGCAGTTGAAAAAACAAAACAAAACACGTTCTTCTGCCATCCTACACACAGCTGACTGACTGACTGCTCTTGGCTGAATAAATGTAGTGCCTTTCAATAATATGTCATTTATACAGTGAAGATGATGCATGGTTATTGTACATTTGATTCATTTTCTGACCTCTTATAAAGTGCTGTTTTATTTCATTTGTATCTTTAAATCGTATTTTCATTTGTGCTTTTGCTATTTTTTTTAGTAACAGATGAAAAAACAGTTACTTTAGTAACAGATGAAAAAAAATTAACTACAAAACCAGATCAGAGTTCTTGATTTTTCAGAGTTTACTGGAGTAAGTTTTACAAGAAAATACTATTTGTCTTTCTACTTCATAATTTCACACTTTATTCAGTGTTACTTGCTGTTTCTTTGTAATTACTTGTGAAGTTTACTGGCAATTTCTGAGCAAAAATAGTTTTCTGTGTGTGTTTTCAGGTGGACGCGTCTTTAGGAGCTGAGGAGATGGTGGAGACACTGACGGAGAGAAATTTAGACCTGGAAGAGAAAGTGCGAGAGCTCAGAGAGACCGTCAGTGACCTGGTGAGACACACGTTTGTGTTCAGCATTTTAATCACCATAGCTGCACTTTCAACACAAAAGCAGGCAGCATAATTATGGAGCCTTATAAAGTACTGTCTTTTAGACTGAATTATGGTGGACTAATGCTGATTGTAAACATTGTGTTCTCTGATGCGTTGTTCAGGAAGCAATAAACGAGATGAACGACGAGCTGCAGGAGAACTCGCGCGAGACCGAGCTGGAGCTGCGCGAACAGCTGGATCTGGCCGGAGCTTGAGTCCGAGAGGCTCAGAAGAGAGTGGAAGCGGCGCAGGAGACGATGGCCGACTATCAGCAGACCATCAGCAAATACAGAGAGCTCACCACTCACCTGCAGGTCAGTGAGGCACGCAGAAGAACTCAGGGAGACACAGACAAGAACTCAGGGAGAGACAGGTGAGAACTCAGACATGCGTGAGAACTCAGACATGCGCGAGAACTCAGTGAGAACTCGGAGACACAGATGAGAATTTAGGGAGAGACAGATGTGAACTCACTCTGAGACAGATGAGAACTCAGTGAGACGTGTGCGAGAACTCAGTGAGACACAGATGAGAACTCGGAGACACAGACGAGAACTCAGGGAGAGGCAGATGAGAACTCAGTGAGACGTGTGAGAACTCGGGGAGACACGGATGAGAACTCGGGGAGACACAGATGAGAACTCTGTGAGACACAGATGAGAACTCTGTGAGACACAGATGAGAACTCCGTGAGACACAGATGAGAGCTCGGGGAGACACAGATGAGGACTCAGTAAAACGTGTGCGAGAACTCAGGGAGACACAGATGAGAACTCTGAGACACAGACAAGAACTCGGAGAGGCAGATGTGAACTCAGATACACTTGAGAATTCAGACACACATGAGAACTTTGAGACAGATGAGAACTCAGTGAGACGTGTGCGAGAACTCAGGGATACACAAATGAGAACTCAGTGAGACACAGACGAGAGCTCAAGAAATGTGAGAAAATAAGAACTCGGGGAGACACAAATGAGAACTCAGTGAGACACTGAGACGTGTGTGAGAACTCGGAGACACAGTTGAGATCTCGGTGGAGACACATGAACTCATGAGCTCAGTGAGACAGATGAGAGGTCAGGGAGACAGATGAGAGCTCGGGGAGACACAGATGAGAGCTCGGGGAGACACAGATGAGAACTCCGTGAGACAGATGAAAACTCAGGGAGACACAGATGAGAGCTCAGTGAGACAGATGAGAACTCGGTGAGAAACAGGTGAGAACTCGGGGAAACACAGATGAGAACTCTGTGAGACACAGATGAGAACTCCGTGAGACACAGATGAGAGCTCGGGGGGACACAGATGAGGACTCAGTAAAACGTGTGCGAGAACTCAGGGAGACACAAATGAGAACTCAGTGAGACACAGATGAGAACTCAGGGAGACACAGATGAAAGCTCGGGGAGACACAGATGAGAGATCAGTGAGACACAGATGAGAACTCAGTGAGACAGATGAGAGATCAGTGAGACACAGGTGAGAGATCGGGGAGACACAGATGAGAACTCAGTGAGACGCAGATGAGAGCTCGGGGAGACGGAGATGAGAGCTCGGGGAGACGCAGATGAGAGCTCAGTGAGAAAGATGAGAGCTCAGGGAGGCACAGATGAGAACTCAGTGAGACGTGTGTGAGAAATCAGAGACACAGATGAGGTCTCGGGGAGACATGAACTCGGGAAGCCCACAGATGAGAACTAATTGAGACAGATGAGAACTCAGTGAGACACGGATGAGAACTCCGTGAGACACGGATGAGAACTCAGTGAGACACGGATGAGAGATCAGGGAGACACAGATGAGAGATCAGGGAGACACAGATGAGAACTCAGCGAGGCACAGATGAGAACTAATTGAGACAGATGAAAACTCAGTGAGACACGGATTAGAGATCAGGGAGACACAGATGAGAACTAAGTGAGACACAGATGAGAACTCGGGGAGACGCAGATGAGAGCTCGGGGAGACGCAGATGCGAACTCGGTGAGACGTGTGTGAGAACTCAGTGAGACACAGATGAGAACTCAGTGAGACACAGATGAGAACTCGGGGAGACGCAGATGAGAGCTCGGGGAGACGCAGATGCGAACTCGGCTCAGTGAGAAAGATGAGAGCTCAGGGAGGCACAGATGAGAACTCAGGGACACACAGATGAGAGCTCAGGGAGACACAGATGAGAACTCGGGGAGACACAGATGAGAGCTCGGGGAGACACAGATGACAACTCGGGGAGACACAGATGAGAGCTCGGGGAGACACAGATGAGATCTCGGGAAGACACAGATGATAATTCAGTGAGACACAGATGAGAGATCAGGAAGACACAGATGAGAGCTCAGGGAGACACAGATGAGAACTCAGTGAGACACAGATGAGCGCTCAGGGAGACAGATGAGAGCTCAGGGAGACACAGATGAGAACTCTGAGACACAGACAAGAACTCAGGGAGAGGCAGATGTGAACTCAGACACACTCGAGAATTCAGACACACATGAGAACTTTGAGACAGATGAGAACTCAGTGAGACGTGTGCGAGAACTCAGTGAGACACAGATGAGAACTCATTGAGACGTGTGAGAACTCAGAGACACAGATGAGAGCTCGGGGAGACGCAGATGAGAACTCAGTAAAACGTTTGCGAGAACTCAGGGATACACAAATGAGAACTCAGTGAGACAGACGAGAGCTCAAGAAATGTGAGAAAATAAGAACTCGGGGAGACACAAATGAGAACTCAGTGAGACACTGAGACGTGTGTGAGAACTCGGAGACACAGTTGAGATCTCGGTGGAGACACATGAACTCATGAGCTCAGTGAGACAGATGAGAGGTCAGGGAGACAGATGAGAGCTCGGGGAGACACAGATGAGAGCTCGGGGAGACACAGATGAGAACTCCGTGAGACAGATGAGAACTCAGGGAGACACAGATGAGACCTCAGTGAGACAGATGAGAACTCAGTGAGAAACAGGTGAGAACTCGGGGAAACACAGATGAGAAATTGGGAAGACCGATGAGAACTCAGTGAGACACAGATGAGAGCGCAGGAAGACACAGATGAGAACTCAGGGAGACACAGATGAGAGCTCAGGGAGACACATGACAGCTCAGTGAGACACAGGTGAGAACTCGGGGAGACACTGAGAGCTCGGGGAGACACAGATGAGAACTTGTGGAGACACAAAGGAGAACTCAGTGAGACACAGATGAGAGCTCGGTGAGACACAGATGAGAGCTCGGGGAGACACAGATGAGAACTCGGGGAGACACTGAGAGCTCGGGGAGACACAGATGAGAGCTCGGTGAGACACAGATGAGAGCTCGGGGAGACACAGATGAGAACTCGGGGAGACACTGAGAGCTCGGGGAGACACAGATGAGAGCTCGGTGAGACACAGATGAGAGCTCAATGAGACACAGATGAGAGCTCAGTGAGACACAGATGAGAACTCGGGGAGACACAGAGCTCGGGGAGACAGATGAGAGCTCGGGGAGACACAGATGAGAGCTCAGTGAGACACAGATGAGAGCTCAGTGAGACACAGATGAGAACTCGGAGACACTGAGAACTCTGGGAGACACAGATGAGAACTCTGGGAGACACAGATGTGAACTCAGGGAGACGCAGAGGAGAACTCAGGGAGACGCAGAGGAGAACTCAGGGAGACGCAGAGGAGAACTCAGGGAGACACAGAGGAGAACTTTCCACATGCAGCAGTGAGATTCAGATGTTCAACTTTGTTGAGAAGCAGCATAATAAAATGCATGCAAACAGATTTCAACTTTAAAAGATCTGTTTTTGTTCTTTGTCCTAGTGATGCACAGAAATTACAATTATTGGCCAAAAATTTACATTTTGGACCAATTGAGCTGAAAGCCAAAACCAAACCAAGAATAACCTTATAATCTAATCTTATAATTTGTTAAAGTGATCAATATAACATATTTTAGCCCATGTGAGTTTACAATTATTACACATTGGCTTCAGCCATTTTTGAAATATTATTTTTGAAATATTATTTTATTTTAAATTATATTTAAAGATGATATTTTATGTATTATATTCAGATATTTTTCTGTATAGGAAGAATATTGTGATTTTGCTAATGCCAGTGTTGATCAATATAATATTGAATTTAAGCAATGTTATATATTATAAAAAGTAAAGGTGACAAATTCTTTTTCAAAGTGATCGAAAGTGTTTTTTTTTTTTTACATGTTTTTACTGTATTATATGCGGAACACAATCATTTTAACTAATTTGTTTGTTTAAGTTTCCTCACTGGGTTTAACTATTTTTAAATAATTATTGTTTTGTAAAGTATTTTTTATTTAAATGTAGATAATTTTTTTAAGAATAAAAAGACAACTGTATAAAAATGTAATTACGTTAATGTCTCATAAATAGTAATCCAAAAAGAAATGAAAGTGACGTGACATGTGGCCAAGTGTGGTGACCCATACTTGGAATTAGTGCTCTGCATTTATCCCATCCAAAGTGCACACACACAGCAGTGAACTCTCTAACCATTAGGCCATGACTGCAGGTGTTTACAGTAAATAATGATGAAAGCTGGGTCCATTCCGGTGTTTGCTGATTTTTCTCCATGTCAAATTTTTCGACCAGATTTTTGCCCCACATTTTCAAAATTTCCGTGCATCCCTTGTACTTCCATTTTTTATCAAACTTTTCTGTATGTCAGCACTAAAGTTGATCTTCTCTCTGCTGCCTGAACAGGAAGTGAACCGAGAGCTGACCAATCAGCAGAGCAGCTCGGCCGAGCAGCTGCAGCAGCCGACCGCTGAACTCTTCGACTTCAAGATCAAGTTTGCTGAGACCAAAGCTTACGCCAAGGTACGGTTAGCCTTCATTTCCCCCAAACCATGAAACACACCGTGAACGAGCGCTACAGATGTGTGTGTGTGTGTGTGTGTGTGTGCACAGGCCATCGAGATGGAGCTCCGCAAGATGGAGGTGAATCAAGCGAACCGTCAGGTGTCTCTGCTGATGTCCTTCATGCCCGAGTCCTTCCTGACGCAAGATGGAGGGGAATCAAGCGAACCGTCAGGTGTCTCTGCTGACGTCCTTCATGCCTGAGTCCTTCCTGAGACACGGAGGAGACCACGACTGCATCCTCGTGCTGCTGCTCATCCCCAGACTCATCTGCAAGGTTTCTGTCGCAACACTGCGTTACTGTCTGCAGAGACTACGGAAAACAATGTGATACTTTAGGACAGTTAATGCAGTGAGATCTTTCAGGATTCAAGATCATTTTCTGCATACTCTTCCATACAAACATTGCTTACGGCACGTGTTGCCATGACAATTAACTGGAATAAGCTTAAGATGAAACACTGGAAATAAATAAAAACTAAAACAGTAGGAAATCGCTGATTCATGGATCTGCTGTTGATGTCAGTAAAATACATGCATCAGGTGTCATCTGCATAATTAGAACTGTATTTAAATTATGAACGGACTATTACAAACCGCTGCTGTTTTGACACAAACGGGCCGTGCTAAGCAGTGTCTGTGTCGCAGGCGGAGCTAATCAGCAGACAGGCTCAGGAGAAGTTCGATCTGAGCGGCGGGGAGCGCTCTGGACTGAGAGGAGCCGCCGGAGAGCAGCGGAGCTTCGCGTCCGGTCTGGTTTATTCTCTTGACGCTGCTGCAGGCCACGCTGCACAAATACCAGCTGTACGTGTCCACTCGACATATCACACCATAACTGAACACGCTTCACATTCAATTGAACTGAGCTGAATTACAACACTTTTGTCTTCAGTAGAGCTGCTTTATAGTTGAAATGAAGTAGTTTCATAATTGATGAATTTTATTGCATTATTATTGATATTTTCCTCTCTGTGCTTCTGTGAAGCTGCTTTGAAACTGTATTGTATAAACTAAAGCTATTAAATAGGTAGCACTTCACAATAAGGTTCATTAGTTAACATTAGTTAACTACTGTAGTTAACATGAACTAAACATGAGCAATACTTCTACAGCATTTATTAATCTTAGTTAATGTTAATTCCAACATTTACTAATGCATTATTAAAATCAAAAGTTGTGCTTGTTTACATTAGCTTATGCACTGTGAATTAACATGAACTAACAATGAACGACTGTATTTTCATTAACATTAACAAAGAATAATAAATACTGTAATAAATGTATTGTTCATTGTTTGTTCATGTTAGTTAATACATTAACTAATGGAACCTTATTGTAAAGTGTTACCAAATTTTGTTACTTGAAACAAAATAAACAGTATGTGAAGTAAAATTAATAAAATAAAATAAAAAATGACTTTTCTTTCAGATAGTTGCCAAGCCAATATTTCTATTTCTGAGCTCTCAATATTTTCTTTTAAAGGGGTCCTATTATGCTCTTTTACAAAGTCTTGATTTTGTTTTGGGGGTGTACTAGAACAGGCTCTGTGTGTGCTGTGATTGGTCAGCTGGGCCGGTGTGTGCTGTGATTGGTTAACTGGGCCAGTGTGAGTTGTGACTGGCAGCACTAGGCACCTGGTCGGGAAATGTCATGCCCCTTACCATAGCCGCCTGCGAGCTTCAGTGTAAATATTGCGTCAATATCAAATAAATTTAAGCGCGATTTAAACCCGGATGATTGTAACCACTCTAAGTTCGTCTGCCTTGGGAAAGCTAGCGTGTCTCCGAC
>NW_015554137.1:331754-334869 GCF_001515605.1 Sinocyclocheilus anshuiensis
GCTAGCGTGTCTCCGACATAGTGATAACACTCGTTGCCTTCTCTAGTGCAGCTCAACCAGGTCTCGTCCCATTCGTCGATATTTGTGATATCACAAATCCCAGAAAATATGCGTTGTAGTCCAAACGAGTCGTTCGTTGTAGTTTTTGAAAAGTGATTTCTGTTAAATAAAATATCTCCTTTTGAAGTGGACGTTGAGCTTTGTAACTTTGCAGATCTTTTTTATTCTCAAACAGCAACATTACAGACTAACTAAAGTTGAAAAAGTGAAAAAGCATAATAGGACCTCTTTAATTTTATTTGAAGTACTAAAATAACTAAAACTAAACAAAAATTAATAAATACTATATAGACGTATTTGTTTTTATTATTATTATTAATTGGTCAGCAATCAGTGGGTAGCACACAAAGCATATTACAAATCTGAATCACAACAAAAAAAAAATATTAATAATAATATTAACAACAATAATATAAACAAAAGTAACAAAAACTTATCAAAAGAAAAAAAAATACGTACAAAATATTCACATGACACATAATGGAGGAAAACAAAAACAACCATGTCCAATTTATATCACCATATTTTTATAACTAAATAAATAATCATTCAGTACTGATGCATGTTTAATTTCCTCCCGGTCTTTCTGTGTGTCAGGGCTCTGAGTCAGTGCGGTGTGGAGATGTACAAGCGCATGGGCACGCTGTACTCGGAGATGAGTGTTCACGAGCGATCGCCGGACTTCCTCATCGATCTGCTGCATAAAGATCAGCTGGACGAGACGGTGCAGGTGGAGCCGCTCACCAGAGCCATCAGATACTACCAGGTGCACAAACACACACCTCAAATCCTTCTGCTCGTTCCAAACATGAACCAGAGGTCTGCTAGTAGCAATATAGCATATGCATCATATGATGTAGCGTGTGAATGATGTAATGTGTGTGAATGTTGATTGTTGCAGCAACTGTACAGCGTTCATCTGTCGGATCAGCCTGAGGACTGCAGCATACAGCTAGCCGATCACATCAAGGTACAGCAGCTGCAGCGCTTCATTAAGACACTGAACAGTTTGTCTCTCGTCACAGTTAATTCACACTGCTTCGGTCAAACCTCTTTTCACTGGGACGCTGTGGATTCATTACCAGAAAACACTCTTATGTCACCTTTTTTATTTTATTTATTTATTTATTTTTTAAATTTTAATCTTTTTTTAATTTGGAAGTAGCTTTTAATTGTATATTTTAAATTTTAATTTTCAATTGTCAATTTGTTTTTAGTAATTTTGTTGTGTACAATTGTAATTTTTATTCTTTTTTTATATTACTGTTTAGTAATATTTTTTAATTAGGGATGCACAGTATCGGTATCGGGCCCGATACTGGTCTCCTGTACTCGTACTCGTTAAAATGCCCCGATACCAAACGCCGATGCCACACAGCATGTGATAAGTGCCATATTCAGACAATAAAACACCGACAGCAGAATTGAGTTATTAGAGATTAAGGATGTCTACGAAGTATACGTATGCAATGAATATAATGTTAAATATTCAGTATTAACGCCTGTATAGCTGATGTGCGCGAGCTGATAAACAAAGCACGCTGAGTGGATTGAGCGCGCGGCGGCGCAGATGCGCGAGCTTGTCGAGTGAATATACCTTTCTCACAGACATCACTGGAAAGCTTGTAGTTCGGTCGGATGTGTCAAAAACAAGTAAAACAATGCACAAGTTACTAAACGGTAGGGTCAAGACTTTGTAAAAGAGCATAATAGGACCCCTTTAATGTGCAATTGTCATTTTTATTCTTTTTTTTATATTACTATTTAGTAATATTTTTTACATTTTATTTTTATTTCAGTTTTAGCTTTCATTTATTTCCAGGTTGTAATTTCAGTGTTATTTTTATTTATATCATTGATATACTATCATAGTTTTTAAGAATTATTTTTTCATTTTTAGAATTGTATTTAGTTTATTTCTATATGATTTTAAGTGCTTTTGTCATTTTTTTGACTTGCTATATTAGGTTTAATTTATTTTGGCTTTAGTTCAGTTTTGTTTTTTTTTGTTTTTTATTTTCAGTTAGTAGTTTTAATGAAGTATCATTGATATACAGTGGGTACGGAAAGTATTCAGACCCCCTTCAATTTTTCACTCTTTGTTATATTGCGCAAAGGGTCTGAATACTTAGGACCATGTGATATTTCAGTTTTTATTTTTTAATAAATCTGCAAAAATGTCAACGATTCTGTGTTTTTCTGTCAATATGGGGTGCTGTGTGTACATTAATGAGGAAAAAAAATTAACTTAAATGATTTTAGCAAATGGCTGCAATATAACAAAGAGTGAAAAATTTAAGGGGGTCTGAAAACTTTCCGTACCCACTGTACTTTTATAGTTTTAATCAATACTTTCAATTCATTTTTATTTTTGTATTTTCTGTTTTAATTTTAATTTTACTTAGTTTTATTAGCTTTCTTGTGTTCTTGTCATTTTTTTTGTATTCGTTTTTGTTATTTTAATATATGTCTGTATAGTTCATAATTATAATTTCAGTTTTAGGTATTTTATTACTTCAGGTTCATCTAAAAGAAAATGAGAAATCTTACCTCTTAAATTTAATTTTGTATATTTTTTTTTATTTTAGTCAACATTTATTTTATTTTAACAATTCTTTAATGGCTTTAATTTTAGTTTCTGTTATTTGCCAAGGCAACATTTCTCCTTTTTTCTAAGTTTTTGATCTAATAGTGTTTTTTTTTATATCAGTTTAATTTCAGTTAACAAAACAGCTTAGTTTTAGTTAATGAAAATAAGTGCTTCAGTCATTGTGCTGTTTTCTGCTCATCTGAATAATACAGTAACACACAGACTGATCTGTGACCTGTAGTTCACCCTGAGCGCTCTGGACTGTATGGGGTCAGAGGTTGGCCGTCTGCGGGCCTTCCTGCAGGCGGGACAGGAAGGGGCAGAGCTATATGTGCTCCTGAAGGACCTGGACACTTCCTGTGGAGACATTCGCCAGTTCTGTAAGAAGATCCGCAGGAGGATGCCGGGAACAGACGCACCGGGGATTCCTGCCGCGCTCACCTTCCCTCCTCAGGTACCACTCAC
>NW_015554137.1:335183-339019 GCF_001515605.1 Sinocyclocheilus anshuiensis
CACTCTTTCTCTCTTCTCTGACAGCGAGTCGACACACAGCAGCATGTGTATTTTCATGAAATAACTATATAGTCTATAACTTCATCTCAGCGTGTGCTGCGAGCATCTCAAGCATCACAAGCATCTGCAAACGCAGCATGTGCCAGTTTCACATCTGCATAATTTCCATCATTTTTGTGAACAGATGATCACAGCGTTTGTTACACTGTTGTCACAGAAAAAAGCTTCCCTGCAGTTTCCCTCCAAAATAAAAGCTTGAGGATTTAACTCCTGCAAGGGAAGTAATTCATTCATAAGTATTATAATTTTAATGATTTTTTAAAATTAAATGATGAATATACTAATGAATTTTTTTTGTAATATTTGATATTTATATTTTACTTGCCTGACAGTCACTCCGACTGGAAATGAGCAATGCCGTTAATGTTGTGTTCAGGTGGGCGAGGCGCTGGCGGACTGCAGGAAGCAGCTGACGCGTGTGGTGGCCATTCTGCAGGAAGTAGCAGCGGCAGGAGCTCAGATGATCGCTCCACTCGCCGAGCCAGAGGGACTGACGCCGCTGAAGATAGAAGACGTGATGTTCAAAGCAGTGGATCAGGTACAAACACACACACACACACTCACACTCACTCTCACACACTCACACACACACTCTCACACACTCGCTCTGCTCCATCGCAGTCAATAACGGTACACGTGTGTGTGTGTGACGTCAGGTGTACGGCTCTCACGGACTCAATGCATACGAGTGTCTGCGTCAGTCCTGCGCTGCCCTCATCGCCACCATGAACAAGATGTCCACCGCCATGCAGGAGGGAGAATACGACGGCGAGAGGCCGCAGTGCCCGGTACAAACACACACACACTGACAGCAGTAATCAGTCAATCCCATGATGCCGCTGCTCTGACTCGTGTGCTGTGTGTCGTCTGTGCAGCGTCCGCCGGTGGAGATCCGCGCCGCCACCGTCAGAGCCGAGATGACCGACGCCGAGGGTCTGGGAAACAAGCTGGAGGACCGAGAGACGGTCATCAAAGAGCTGAAGAAATCCGTCAAGATCAAGGTCAGAATGCAGAAAACTCGTCGCTTCCGTCTTTATATAAGATATCATGAATAAATACATGTGTAAAGTTCAATACATATTAAAAACGTGGTGTTGAGATATTATGAATAAAGAAATCAGGGCTTAAAGTTATCCGGCACCGTGCCAGATCTCCGGCGTGCGGCGTTTAGCCGCGGGAAAATAAGATAGTCGTCCTACATAAAAAAAAACTTGTTGATATCATGTTTGAGTTAACGAGTTCGCCTACCAATGTATGAGAGGAACACAGCTTTCACTCTCAACCAAACTAACATTACTAGCCAATCAGACATTTTTGGTCCTATAAACATGAGACGCACATAATAGTATCCAACTGCAGAGTTGCAGCTGATGAGCGCGACACATTCTGAAAAAGCTGCGAGTAGATTTCCATCTAGAGCCATATTTATATAGAAAAGCTATCTTCTATATAATTAACAGAGCTTTGTAAACAGCTCAGAGTAATCACGTCATCTCCATAAGAACGATATGATTGGCAGAACAAATTTACCTGTAGTTTTGAAAAGGTCCTGTTCACACATGATCTCTTAATGGTAATTTACCAGCGAAGACTGTATGTGTGAAAGGGGCTGAACTCTTCTTTTGCATATGCTGTGAGTTTGGGTTGCTTAACGTTCATCTGCTAAAGCTGTGCGTTATCTCACTTAATTTGTAACGTAAGTCATTTATAAAGCTATGCCAACACAGAATACATCAACATATTTCTAAATATGCGATTTATTGTACATCGCGATTTCAAAATAAAAGTTTCTCACTTTGCATGTGGCCAAATATTAAAATTAAATGGATTTAAACGTCGTTGAATCACATGAAACATCACCAGGCCGTTGGCGCCCTCTGCAGGTGTTTGTTATAATAAAGGCATATTGCATTATGTATTTAACAGTTGTTCAATAAAACCATGTACTTGGTTTTGATACTTTATTTGAGCCAATTATTATTGCCTCATTGTTAGTTTATATACAAATATAGTCATATTAAAGCCTGTTTTTCACTTAGTTCTATTTGTATTACTAAAACATACTTGTCAAAATAATCAGTAGATTACTTGATTAGCAAAATAATTGTTAGTTAAGCCCTAAATTTGTTAAAACATTTCAAAATATAACTCCATTGTTCTACATTTTGTAATTAAAAGACAAATATTTTGTTATTCAAATATTTCTTAAAGTATTAAAACATTGTCTCGTTCTAGTGAACCAAGTATATGCATTTTGTCTCATCTCGTGAGTTTATTGTCACACCCCTAGTGTCTATAATCGGTGATATAGCTCATAATTTTCCAAGTGTATGATATAGCCTAGCTTTCATTCTTCAGGTCAATCATATACTCGTGAAAAAAAAAGTCTGTTTGAATAAGGAAAGCGATAACTTTGCCATAGTATCCTTTCAAATGTTAAAGTTGCCACAGTCATTGCATGCTTTGAACATTTCAAAATATAACTGCATTGTTCTACTTTTTGTAATTAAAAGACAAATATTTTGTCATTCAAATATTTCTTAAAGTATTAAAACATTGTCTCGTTCTAGTGAACCAAGTATATGCATTTTGTCTCATCTCGTGAGTTTATTGTCACACCCCTAGTGTCTATAATCGGTGATATAGCTCATAATTTTCCAAGTGTATGATATAGCCTAGCTTTCATTCTTCAGGTCAATCATATACTCGTGAAAAAAAAATCAGTTTGAATAATGAAAGCAATAACTTTGCCATAGTATCCTTTCAAATGTTAAAGTTGCCACAGTCATTGAATTCTTTTATTTGTACCATATGTTTTATTAGTTTATATATTAGAATTTGAAAGACAATAACAATATTTTTTGATAAGTGATAAGTGAGATCTGATTTTAGTCCTTGAAAACCAAAAGAGTAGTGCAAGTCCTTGAAAGTCCTGGAATTGTATTTTGCAGTATCTGTACGATCCCTGTTTAAGTTACCAGTTCTTGGACCATTTTAATGTTTTTGTTGTTATTTGAACTGAACTGTAGTTTTCTGTAGTAAACTGTCTTTGTATATTTCCTATTTTATATTCATTTCCTAGTATTTAATGTACCATTATTTCTTTTGAACAAAACAATTTCAGAAATTTCATGTTTTAGATTGTAGGTCATCTTGTACCCTGTCAAGGACAAAGCTAACCAGCAAAACTTGATATCGAAAGGCATTCTTTGCATGTGCTGCACTTTATTTGTACCATTTGTTTTATTAATTTATATATTAGAATTTGAAAGATAATGACGATATTTTTTGATAAGTGATAAGTGAGATCTGATTTTAGTCCTTGAAAACCAAAAGAGTAGTGCTTGGAAAGTCCTTGAAAGTCCTGGAATGTTATTTTGCAGTATCTGTATGAACCCTGTTTAAGTTACCAGTTCTTAGAGCATTTTATTTTGTTGTTGTTAATTGAACTGAACTGTAGTTTTCTGTAGTAAACTGTCTTTGTATAATTCCTATTTTATACTCATTTCCTAGTATTTAATGTACCATTATTTCTTTTGAACAAAACAATTTCAGAAATTTCATGTTTTAGATTGTAGGTCATCTTGTACCCTGTCAAGGACAAAGCTAACCAGCAAAACTTGATATCGAAAGCATCCTAAATGTTACATGTGTTTGCACCATATTGTAGTGAGTAAACTTTCTTGTTATTGCTGTTTTAAATATCCAACTATAATCTGTAGTCTGAGCCGGTCAAGGGCTAATGGCAAGGGCAGATACGTTACTAGTTAGTTTCA
>NW_015554138.1:0-7257 GCF_001515605.1 Sinocyclocheilus anshuiensis
ACTCAGGGAACCATGGTTACATAAGTAACCTGAGACGTTCTTTTAGCAACATCATATGACCCCTTTAAACATAAAAAAACTCAAAACAAAAATTTAAACTTAAAAACAAAAAAATAAATGGGAGCAAAAAATAAATATAAAAAAAAAAATAATAATAAACTTGAAAAAAAGCACATAACAAAATTATCAAAACTTACAATTAAAATGAAAACTGACAATATAAAAAATAAGCTTATTCAAAATATTAATATATACTATAATAGTATATAAATAATAGTAAAATAACACTGCAACACTTGTCCTACCCTCTAATGTGACTGAATGGCAGATCATCTCTGTGCTAAAGTGTGGAACCCCAGAAAGTCTGAACTTTGACTTTGTTTTGGCAGCAGATGTCCTTTAGCTTCTTCTCCACTGACTTTTCCTCTGACGCCACCTTCAGGAAATAGACAGAAAGTGTCAGACTGCACTTTACATTCCCAGCTTTCAGCACTATATGTGGCCACAGAGCCTATATGATCAATGCTGGCTGTTAATGGCTCTGAAACGCACCTCCTCATGAAAAGCCACAGCTGTGACTGAACCCAGCTGCTGAATCAAATCACTAACAACATCCTCCGGCTTCCCTTGTCTCACCAACAGTGTGCTGCACAAAGGCATATAAATACATATTAATCATATAACATCAGTATGTAGACAGAAAGTGTGTAATGAAATTCCCACCTGCCCCGTTTCTTCAGTGTGGCCCTCAGGTCTTTCACACTGTCCAGGAGGAAACGTAAACGGAACGGACCAGTCTTAGGAAAGTTGAAGTGATAGGTGCCCTGGTAATGCTGCGGGTCGAAGCAGTAGAGGGGGATTATGTGATCGGCATTCCTTTGAGCCCAATGAAACACCTAGATGAATGAGGTCAAACAAAACCAGTTTGTCATGTTTTTCTAATAGGTCCAACAAAGCTTAACTTGTCAAAGTAAGCACTGCAGTTCATTTGCCCAGTTCATAGAATTAACATTTGTTTACTAACTGAACAGATTAAAGGTTTGCTAGGTGTCATATACCTACATGCATACATAATATCGTATCTAAACACAATCATGCCAATAAAGTACTTTTAAATTGAATAAACATAATTCAAACATTAGATATTATTTAATATTTAATAAATGTCATTTCCATTTTTGTATTAAAGCTCTCCCCTTAATTCATTTGTATTTGTAATAATTTATTATATTTTAATTAGTTTTAAATGTTATTGCCAGAGAGAGAGCGAGAGATATACTATATAAATATATTAAATTATTACAAAAAAACAAATGAATTAAAGACAGCATTAAAAATACGGCTGAATGTAAAATATATATATATATGCACCGAGTTATTATAAACAGTATGGCCTGGTTTCACAGACAGGGCTTAGACTAAACCAGGATTAGACTAGACCAGCATAAATGGCTGCCCACTGCTCCGGGTGTGTGTTCACGGTGTGTGTGTGTTCACTGCTGTGTGTGTGCACTTTGGATGGGATAAATGCAGAGCACTGGAAATAGGTCTTTAAAGAAGTCTCAAGCGGTCGTGTTTATGTTGAGCATGCAGACAGACAGACCAGCGGTGGAAGTGTGTCAGGGCACGTTTAGGTAACGTGCGTGAGAGGTTACCAAACATGCGATCTGAAAGCGCATGTGCGTCGCGTGCCCTTCTTACTAAACTTGCTCTGTCAATGAACTCTTAAAATAATGACGTACATGTATTTAGACTAGCTACAGTTAAACATGAACAGGAATGTTTTACACGATATAACAAATATATCACTTACAACAAATAACGATTATTTCATATGAAAAAGTAAAATAGGTTCAAGCTAAAACAATAGATAGTTCATAGTGTTCATAGACATGGCTGTCAGATTTGGTAAAAATCGTTTTGAGAACTTTCGCTCAATTGCCAAAATGATTCAAAAAAGTTAGATTTGAGAGAAAGAAAAAAAAAGCTCCAGCATCATTTGTTAGCAGATGCAACATGGTTTGATATTTTGTATCTAATGGAATAAAATAACCTACGTATGAAATTCATTCAGTTCATATTAGTTATTCAAAGTGTATTAATGTGTTATTGACCACTGTAAGCTTAATTATGTAGGCTAATTTTAAAATTTTTCTTTTTTTTTTTTACATTTACATTTAGACATTTAGCAGACACTTTTATCCAAAGCGACTTACAAATGAGGACAATGGAAGCAATCAAAATCAACAAAAGAGCAATGATATGAAAATGTAACATTTAAAAATGATGCAAAAGATGAAAATCTGTATATGCATATAAGTTATTATATCATAATGTATTTGCTACTGACAAGTTAATAACATTACAATTTTTCATGTTAAAAACCAAATCCCACAGAATAAACACAGAAGCTGGTTTTAGACAATCGATTTATTTATTCAAATGTACAAAATCACTGATAAACGTTCCAGGCTTTTTCATCAAGGCAGCACAGAATTCTTCATGCTTAGCCCCTCAAAAACCAGCGTGGTCTGTTCACCCTCAGCTGAGATCATCTGAAACCCAGACCTCTCCACAATCAGAACAATAATAATATACTGTGACTAAGGTACTATGAATACAATGAAACATTATGACAGCTCGGTACAGTATGTATTTACAATACAATCCTCTTCCTCTAACCCTCTAAAAGATCTTCAGCAAATGTCTTTGACAGCATCAATGCGAGATACTGAAACCACCTGAAGGACATCAGAAAACACATTCCACCGCTAAATGTTTTTAAAATGACTGACCTCTCAGAATAAGGGCATCACAGAAGGCACTAATTGCAACATTAATTGCTGCTGGTGTATTTTTTCGAGTTCAGAACATAAAAAACAGCAATCATAGAATCAAGTGTTTAAAGTTTAACATTTACATCTGGACAATATAATATGTCATATAAGACAATGTATGTTTAAAGGAATAGTTAATCCAAAAATGTCATCCAAGGTCAACCAAGATGTAGATGAATTTGTTTCCTCATCAGAACAGATTTGGATCAATTTAGCATTACATCAGTGGATCCCCTGCAGTGAATGGGTGCCGTCAGAATGAAAGTCCAAAACGTATTAACTATGGATTTGTTTATTACAAATATTAAACACGGCAGCTTTTCTCTGCACTGTAATCGTGTGAATTACTTCTGGATTATTGTGACGTTTTTATCAGCTGTTTGAACTCTCATTCTGACGGCACCCATTCGCTGCAGAGTGCGCGAGAGTGCATTGTGAGCAAGTGATGTAATGCAAAATTTCTCCAAATCTGTTCATATTAAGAATCAAATTTAAATGGCCTGAGGGTGAGTAAATTCAGCAAATTTTCATTTTTGGGTGAACTATTGCTTTAACTTTTTTGTTACATTGTGTTTATTTTCATAATGATAAGGTAAATGTCTGCACATCAGCAAAGAATAGTTTGAGTCAACAAAAGAAAGAAACTCACCAAATAGGTTACAAATCAAGACACCGAACAGTTCTGAAGTGACCAAATTCATAATTCAAGCATCTCGCTCTTTGGTTGTATTCGACTGAGTGAACAGTACAAGAATGCTAACACACCAGCCGTAGTAGTCTTCTCTCAAATATTGCTTTGACACTTTAGGGTAATTTTTATAATAATACAAAAAGTTTGGTACTGTCATTCCAAACGTGAATTTTAAAAAAATGTATAAAAATATCTCAGCTGATTATCCTATGTGCTCTATGCATGAGTCCAAGAGTGCAATGGGAACTTATGTACAGTGATTATCTGTGGGTAAAGAGTGCTTTAACTAAAATGTTACACAATATAAAAAAAGATGTGTTTATACAGTCTTCATTAGCTAAAAAGACATGGAAAAATGACACATTTCTCTGTCTCATACCACTTTGGTGGTTGCATATGTCTTACTCTGTGTCATTCTTATTTGGTTAGATTCTAACCATCAAACACTGTAATCTTAACCAAAAATTACTCAAATGAGTATTGTACAGTACATATATCATTATAATTGCTCCATGAGGTCTTTTCTAGGTACTTTCAATGACACTCAGGATTGGGCCCAGGGATACAGAGGTACATGAGCCATAATCAAAATCAACTCTCTTTTATGACCAAATGAATTCTGTTAAACAAAAGACCACCTTAATACATTTGTGCCAAACACAGACCGTATGTGATTTGTCCAGAAACCCCTGTAGTATCGCATCAGAGCGCTTGGGCTGGTTTCAAGTGCATCAGGGGATCAGATAAAGCCAACCGGCAGTAATGCATGTAAACTAAGCTATTGTAATCAGCATTGTTTGGGCAGTGACACTTTATGTGCCATTCTGTGCCAGTATAGTAAGTGTTGGCACTTTGACTGCATTGTATCAATCCCTAGCCAAAAGCTCTGTCCCAAATGGCAATGACAAATAGGAGTGTCCATTATAAAGAAAAGGAAAAAATGTTTCAAATGTACTTTATAAAACTGTGGACGTTTTTAGTAATGCATTTTATGGTTTAAAATAAAACCTTTATACCATTTTTTAAAAATGCCTATAAAAATGTAATGTGGTGTAACCATCAAGTAAAAAATAATAACATCCTTACATGTTAAATACACATTGAGTGTACACATCTTTATCATTTTTTATATTTGCCATTAATGTGAACTCATTTTTTGTGCTGTGATTTTTACAAGGTTTTCTTAGAAATACCATAAATGATTAAATCAGAAATATTAAGGTTTTCGGGAGTCACACCACATAACATTTTGAAAGTATTTATTATTTTTAACCATTAATAATTCTATACTATGCCAAACTACTTAAGTTGTTGTTGTTGTTTTCCCAACATTTAATTATTTTAATGAGGCTTAATTATAAGAACAGTTGTACTGAATTCATTTACATTTATTTTTGGATAAATGAATAGATTTGGGATGTCACCAACCCACTCTCAGCTCTCACTGCCCTTTAAAAGTTTATACAGTTTGTCACAAGGAATGTTGGGTAATAGTGTGCCCAATAAGTTTGTCATATTTTCATTTTTTTTTTTTATACATTTAATATGTATTTATAGTGCTATGATTTGTTATAATACCTTGACAGTAAATTACAAAATAATAATTAACACTGCTGACATTTGACATCATTCTCTCTTCTGACTGCTATAAGTAATCTCTCCATTTTATTTTTCCTCTTTTGGAAAGTCATGGAGATGCTATCATGGATTTTTTTCTTTTGCTTTTGGAGCTAATGGGAATGCCAAATTATATTTGCTGTTGAAGTTTACCTAACTTCTGCTCCTGAGAGCCCTGAAAATGTAAAAAGGCTCTATTTAGCAAAAGGGGTGTAGCTCATGAAATGACGTTCGTGAAATGAAGTGCATCATTTGGGACAGGGCTCTGACTCTGATTAACAATACGGGAAGCTCTATCAGCATTTTGCTGTCCATGATATTTGTCGAGCTGCGTTAGGGAGATACACACCCCCTCGTTGTGGTCACGTTTGTTCTTAGTTGGCTGGTTGGTGGGTTTCTCCGGACCCTGGAAGGCAGAGTGGTGATCGTCTGCGCCGGGCAGGTGTGTGGTTTTCCCTGGGGATTCCAGAGAGATCTGTATGATCAGAAGCTGCCCTGGACAAAAGGGTGGCTGAGAAGCCTCTCGGCAGTGGGCCGCCATTTCTCTTCCACAAAGATCTGCCACAGGAAGTCCCTGCATGCGTCGGACACACCCTCGGGCAGGTTTGGCTTAGTCGGCTGGGTTGCGATCTTGAAAATGGCTGCCATTGCTTCATATTCAGCCCACGGGGGCTTCTGGGTTAGCATCTCTACAACCGTGCAGGCAACACTCCTGAGGAGAGAGAGAGAGAGAGACGTAAGGGACATTGAAACTCAATGAAATCGTATCTCAATGATACTAAAATAACACTGATTTGCATAAAATGCAACAGATCTCACCAAATATCTGCTTTGCGTCCGTAGCCTTCTCCATTAATGACTTCCGGGCTCATCCAGTAGGGGGTGCCGGTGACCGATTTGATTCCCGTCCCGGACATGCAGATGGTCTGAATGCGCTTGCTAGCCCCAAAATCTCCCAGCTTCACATTTCCAGAGGAGTCCCTCAAAATGTTAGCACCTGCGAGGAAACACGTGTAGATTGTAGAGTTAGAGTTACACCAGTCGAGATGTTTGTATGCATCAACTGCATCAAATTATAAGCTGCCTATGGCTGATGGCGTTTGAAGCTTCAGACTAACTCTTTCCTCCCACGCTTCTAGTCGAAGTGATTTTCCGTTGCTTTAGCCGTGTTGCCTGTGAGATTTGTGCTTGTTTGAGTAGTGACTAATTCCCGCCAGCCACAAGATTTCCACACCCTGGAAGTCTGGCTGTACTGTGAATGGAAAATTAAGACCGAACACGAGAGGAAGGACAGAGACTCCTTCCTTTGCAGCACGCACTTATTGTGGATATTTCCAATAGAGGATCTTCGGTTTGTTATGGGAATGACAGAGACTGTATTGGTCATGTGTGCAAAAAGTATGTGGCCTTAAAAGTGTTTGAACACACTTCAAATGTCTGAATGTAAATGTATCAGATGAAGTTTTGCAAACGTGTGTTGCTGGAACATTACTTGAACATTTAAAAAAAAAAAATTACAATTACTTTAAATTCTTGTTCTACCAATTATTATTATTTTTTTTTTTTTCATTTTTTTTGTTCATTTTGAACACTACATAATCTATAATCATCACTGTAAAAAAAATTATAAAATCTACAAAAATAAAAAAAATACATATTGTAAAAACAAATCCACAATTGTTTAACACTGCATTATACGTAATTTTACAGTAAAACTATATATAGAAATATACAGAAATATCTTATAAATTACAGTAAAAGTCCCTGTGTGGTGCATGACATATGACTATATTTTATATAAATAGTTTTGTTTCCTATTTTAATTATGTTTCTTATTTATAATATTATGATGGGCGTGAACTGTCATTTAAGGTAAAAAGCAGATTTTGGTACTTTGAGTAGCTTGGAATATTATCATTATATCACTTAATGAAATATGCGGTCATAAGTTGTCAAATATTCAAGCACCATATATCATCTGTCTCAACACTGACACTGCATTTTTTAAGGTGAATTTCTGGCAACCACACCTGACGTTTTTACTGTAAATTGAAAATAAAATATTTTTTTATTTTTGGACATAATATTTTTGAATATTTTAGATACTATATA
>NW_015554138.1:7267-9128 GCF_001515605.1 Sinocyclocheilus anshuiensis
ATGAAATGTTCTGCTTAAAGTGATTGTGCCATGTTTCTTTAAAATAAATGTCACCTGGTTTGCTATTTTTAATAAATGTATGTAATGCAATTACATTCATATAGAACATTTTTAAGTGTCCAGTTTTTGGGCCCACGTTTGCCTTTCTTAAGAAACTGAGCGAATAAAGAATGTCCTTGTCTAGTTGATGCAATGCTGACATTTTATGGTAGGTAAATATAATTTTAGGACATTTAATATCGATGCTTAAAAAATGCCTAATAGACTGGCTGTTCATTTTGGTCAGGATTTATCCCTAAAGTCCGGAGGAATGCAAAACCTTTCCCCCTTGCTATTTTTGGCAAAGGAAGTAACACAAATCTGAACCAAACCAATGTTATTTCACCTAATAAGAAGGAATGTATTTCAGGTGGTGTGGTGCAAGCGACACTCTCCTTCAGATTTACATTACAAAGCAACAGCCCACTGTTCTTAGCTGGAGGTGATTTATGACTACTGCGATTTACCTTTGATGTCTCTGTGTACGATCATGTTGCTGTGCAAATAGTGGACTCCCTGTAGGATCTGTCGGGTGTATCTGCGGGTCACTTTTTCAGTCAGTGCTCCGTATGCCTTCAGCTGGTCTTTAATAGAGCCCTAGATACACATGGACACACAGATTAATCATACTGGACAGATAAGAGCAAAGAAGCCAGATACCATATTCAGCGCATAAAGTGTAAGCATGTGTTTTACTCTCCAAAAGCAGAAAGAACTATAAAGGCTATGTATTTTTATTAGGAAACTTCAAGAACAAGCTGTCAGCATATGCATTGACAGGAAACATAAAAACAGGATTCAAACCTGTTTACCAAAGAATACAGTGCAATGGAAAATGGTTTGACCCCTTCCTGATATCCTGTTTTTTTGTTGTTGCAAAGGTTTTACTGTATTATTATTGCTAATACTGTATGCAGGGATGTAAACATGTATTATGTAACAAGTGCAAAGTATTAAAAGTATTAAAATTCGCTGTTTAACTCATATTTGTTGCTTTTTAAGAAGTGTGCTATTACTTTGTTTACAACTAAATATAATATGTGTACATATTTTATATTATAATATACAAAAATGCATTATTTACCCATTATTTCTATTAAGGTTAAATTTATTAACATTTGCTAATTGCATCAGTTAGCATGAATTAACAATGAGAAATACTTAAAACAGTTATTAATTTTAATTAGTGTTAATTTCAACATTTACAAATACATTATTAAAATCAAATGTTGCATCTGTTAATATTATTTAATTGACTTAAGCTAAAAAAATAAACAACTTTATATTTTTATTTAAATTGTACATCAATAAACTATTTAACTATTCTAATAACATTCACAAAGATTAAAAAATACCAAATGTATTCAAATAACACATTTATTGCTCATTCTTACCATTACCAATGTTCTATTACATTTAATTATATTATAAAATATTTAATCATATTTAATCTAAAATATAAAATGTATAAAATTATATAAATACAACATTTAATAAAATATAAAAGTTAAATAATAAATAATATTAACAATAAAATAATTTAATAATACTATCCTGTGTAAAATTACAAACCAATTTTTTTTTTACACTGTAGATGTGAGTGTTGGCTCATCAAGTACATTTAATTACACTAATACCATATATAATAATTATAAAATAATACATAACATTAAATAAGGAAATCTGGAAGCATGCATATTAGAGCTGTCAAACGATTAATTGCGATTAATCACATACAAAATAAAAGTGTTTGTTTGCATAATATATGTGTGTGTTCTGTGTATATTTATTATGTATATATAAATACACACATATACAGTAT
>NW_015554138.1:9157-16706 GCF_001515605.1 Sinocyclocheilus anshuiensis
GTTACCTCTAGTGTGAAGGCGCACGACTCGCCGTCGCTTTCTCTCACACGTGCAAAGAGCGAGAGCGAGCGAGAGCGAGCAAGAGTCTTACATAACATGCAGAATTGATGCGCTACATGACACGACAAAAAACAACTTTTTATATTGTTCTTATTAGTAGAATTCGTATAATAATAATAATATCACACTAATGCATATACTTTTTCACAGCATTATATTATATTATATTATTTGCAGTGTGTCAGGAAGTCACACTCAGATGTGTTCACAAAAGTGGAGCTGGAAGTGTATGGTTCGTCAGAACACTGAACTTTTTTTAACTTTCTGGAAAAACAGATCATAGTGCCAAACGTTTCTCACATGTGACTGTGTTTCTTTGAAACACTGGCCCAAGCAAAGTTCATATTTCCTCAGCTTTCCTGTTTACACCCCTTCGCCGAAGAAACAATGTCTCCTCAAGGACAACATCGTGAAACACCTGTGAGGCAAACTACAATGAGAGAAACCACAATGCCTTCCAAGCAATAATACATTTGCACAGCTCCTTCAAAGCAGTATTTTTTTATTATGAAGTATCACAATGTCCTTTTCAAGTTATTAAAACGAAACAATGTGTACCGCATATGTAATCCTACTGTAATACACTCCTACAGGCTCTAGCGATCTTCTGATCCCTCATTATGCAATATATTTCTCACCTCACATAACCCTATTCCACATCCTACTCATTCAAACTTGTTCTCTCTTTGTCTGTTCCCTTCACCTCTGCTCTTATCAGGACGCAGCAGTGCTGTTCAGAGGCTGGTGGCTCTGGCTCTGAGAAGCGATGCATCTGCCTGCCAGGGACCTTGGTGAAACATTCCCCTTTACCAGACAATATGTGACTAAGACACCGCGAGTCTGTGCATATTAAAATGGAGCTGACGGATGGGACAGACCACGTCTGACGCTCGTTAAGACACCCATTTGCCGAGAAAATGAACTTGTAAAGCCGTGCGGTTGTGCTGACAAAGAACACTGTGGATACATTCGCTAGCCAGTGACATTTTGGAGTGGGTTTGCTCATTATTTGGAAAGCGCAGATTCATTGTAAGTTTAACAATGTCATTTTCTTAAAACACAAAGAGACACTGAGAATGTGGCCAGTAACAGTTGTTGTTGTTTTTTTCCACATACGCTATCCATGTTTATTAGAATCTGATTCGGTGAAGTAAATAAGACAGGGTATCAATACACATTTACTGATTCAATTTGATTCTGATTCAGTTGTTTTGTTTAGATTCCAATTTCAATTAAATTTGATTTGAAACGGATTCATTTGTCGATTTTGCTTACATATAAAAGAAAATTCGTAGTTCAAATGAATTCAAACCAGTAACTCAT
The DNA here is from genome assembly GCF_001515605.1 of Sinocyclocheilus anshuiensis. Taxonomy (NCBI): domain Eukaryota; kingdom Metazoa; phylum Chordata; class Actinopteri; order Cypriniformes; family Cyprinidae; genus Sinocyclocheilus; species Sinocyclocheilus anshuiensis. The sequence continues at coordinate 10,541 of NW_015554138.1, forward strand.
CTTTTCATTACAAGAATCGGCTCATAAGAGTTGTCTCAAGAATCAGGGTAAACTGGTCACACTGTATGTTCTGATTCACTTAGAAGAACCAGTTCACAAGAGTCATTTGTGTGTAAATCAGGATACACTATCTGTGCAGTATATTTTGATTTACTAAAAAGAATGAACCGGTTCATAAGAGTAATTTATTCATGAATTAGGATACACTAGTTTTGCTGTATGTATGACTCATTAAAAGGAACTAGTTCATAAGAATCATTTGTTATTGAATCAAGATTCACTAGTCTTGTTGTATGTTGTGATTCACTAAAATGAACTGGTTCATAAGAGTCATTTATTAATGAATTAGGATACACCAGTCTTGCTGCATGTATGAATCATTAAAAGGAACTAGTTCATAAGAATAATTTGTTCTTGAATCAAGATACACTAGTCTTGTTGTATGTTTTGATTCACTAAAATGAACTGGTTCATAAGTGTCATTTGTTTAGTAATCAGGCTACACTCTTCTTGCTGTATGTTTTGATTCATTTAAATGAACTGGTTCATAAGAGTAATTTATTAATGAATTAGGATACACCAGTCTTGCTGTATGTATGACTCATTAAAAGGAACTAGTTCATAAGAATCATTTGTTCTTGAATCAAGATTCACTAGTCTTGTTGTATGTTTTGATTCACTAAAATAAACTGGTTCATAAGAGTCATTTATTAATGAATTAGGATACACAAGTCTTGCTGCATGTATGAATCATTAAAAGGAACTAGTTCATAAGAATAATTTGTTCTTGAATCAAGATACACTAGTCTTGTTTTATATTTTGATTCAGTAAAACAAACTGGTTCATAAGAATAATTTTTCATGAATCAAAATACACTTGTCTTGCTGCATGTTCTGATTTACTAAAAGGAACTGGTTTATAAGAGTCATTTGTTTATTAATCAGGCAGGCTATACTGTTCATGTTTTGATTCACTAAAAAGAACCGGTTCATACAAGTCATTTGTTCTTGAATTGGGGTACACTGGATGTGCTTTATGTTTTGATTCACCAAAAGCATCTGTTTCATACAAGTCATTTGTTTATGAACCAGGCTACTCTGGTCATGCTGTATGTCTTGATTCACTAAAAAGAACCGGTTTCTTAGAGTCATTTGTTCATGGATCGAGCTACACTGGACAGGCTATTTGTTTTGATTCACTAAAATGAACCGGTTCAGAGTAACCAGAGTAACTTGTTCATAAAGATTGTCAATGGACAGTAAATAAGAAACATATTTTTGTACTAAAACAGTCACGCAAAAGTAGTAGTATGGTGAATTTACCTAAAGACTGTTTTCTTATTCATTCCACAGTATGCATGGTCTACATTAACTGATACTGAAAATAACAAAATAATAATAGACACTAAGGGGCTGAATCTAATGTGTGTGATCTCCAAATACCTCCAATGAGCTGCATCAACACAGAGCAAACACAAACATAACAGTATACACACCCCGGGCATGAATTCCACAAAGATGGACAGCTTTTTCTGCACCGGATCACGCAAGCAGCCATAGTACTGCACGATACGGTCGTGACGTAGATTCTTCAAGAGCTGGATCTCACACTCCAGTGCATTCACTTCCTGTGGAGACAGACAAGAGGCAAGTAAGCACAACATCTCTACAGAGCATAAATACTACGGCTGGGTAAAAATATCGATATCTCGATTTTAATCGATTCTCATTTTATGGACAAATTTTCAGTACAAAATAATCATGACTAAACATCCGTAAGGTAAGTTAAAAGAAAGAGTACAACTTTACAATCCATATCCTGTCTCATGTAATCGCTCAATCAGTGTTTCAGTCACGCAAAGACGTCAATATAATGGTTTGTAAACAATGTCACGTAACGTCACATTTACCTCAGAAAAAACATATTCGGTGACCATAAACTCATTAGTCATAGAAAAATAAACTGCAGAGTAGTGCTGGGCGGTATACTGGTTCATACCGAATACCGGTTTTTATTTTTGTTATGATATGAATTTATACCTGATATGTATCCAAAATAATCGTTATTGAATCGAATCAAATCGCAAGCTTGTGAATGAGAATCGAATCGAATTGTGAAATTTGTGTCAAAACCCAGCCCTAATAAATACTGTCATCATCTGAGTCCACCTCACACTTACCTTGCTGGTCTCCTGACACTCAGGGTCAAAGGGCACCTGCTTGGCCGCCAGCTCGCGTCCAGTGTCAACATCATAGCAGAGGTAGACCTCTCCGAACGCTCCCCGACCGAGCAGTTTCCCCTGACGCCAGTTTACAGGAGCCCTTGGGGCTGAGGAGGGTAAGAAGAAACAAACCAAGTTAACCTCACCAGCAAACCGCAGACTGTAACTTAAACCAGACCAAATCACTCACACAGACTCGCTGACGACTCCGAGTCAAACCGCAACTGTATTACTATACAGATTTACACTTTCAGATTTATTTGCAACTGTTCCCTTTCAGGGAATAAACTAGGATTTAAATGAACAGAGAGGCAGACAGTGAACTATTGGCAGCCGCTGCAAGTTATTAAAGACTAAATATTAAACACCTGAATATTACTTCTTTAAATCAAGGCTGCGTCGAACTGAAGCAAATCCTTCAGGGCGTGTTTTTTTTCTAACACTAATACAACATCTTGTGTTTGGCAATATCTGAATCTCTTTTTTATGGCTCTCTCATGACTGATTGCTATCATGAGCCACACACATAATAATACAATCTGTGTCTGCTGCTATTGCTCTATAAACATGCTGTATGGATCTAATCATAGATAGAAGAACTTCAAGTCTGGATGCAGTTAAACTACACCCAAGTCTGAGAAATACCAGTCACCAGCCAAGATTTACGCATCTCTCCGACTCACTTCCCATTTATTCTATGATGGACACTTTTGCGTCAGCATTTACGATAATTTTAATCAGCTTAGTGCTCCTATAATGACATTTGACATGAAGCTATCTGAATAGTTTATGGAGGCATTGGGGGGAAAGAACCCGCAGGCAGACAGAAGAGACGAGCATCCATGTTCATAAGTCAAACTCAGGCGCCTGTCCTGGATTCCTCGGAGGAAATGGAGCTGATTAAAGAACCTGTTTGCAGACTGCAGAGCTCAAACACACAAGAGCACAGCACAAACCACGCAGAGCTGGGTTTATTCATCATCTCTAATAGAGGCGGGAAGTATGAACAAAATCGAATGGTAACAATGTGTATATAATTATAGTTTCTTTCTCTATGACTAAAGCTAACTGAAAGAGATTAGTTACAGATTCTCTGATTTGATTAAATTCTAATTTATAAGATTCCAATTTCTTTAAATATGTTTCAGTTAAAATGTCCATTTCGCTTGCACATTCTTAAGTTCAACCAATTTCTTGTCACTACTGCTGTAAGTTATACAGAACAGTGTTTTAGACTGATTCAAACGGTTAACTCAAAGGAAATTCAAATCCTTTAGATCTACTCATGAAATGAACTGGCTTATAAGAGTAATTTGTTTCCGCAAACGGACTACACTGGTTAAGCTGAATACTTCTGATTCCCTAAAGAGAACAGTTCATAAGAGTTACTTGCTTCTGAATTAGACTACACTGAACGAGCTGTAAGCTTTTTCTGATTTCCTAAAGACAACAGTTCATAAGAGTCACTTGCTTGTGAATCAGACTACACTGGTCGAGCTGAACGCTTCATATTCCCTAAAGACAACCGTTCATGAGAGTCATTTGCTTGTGAATCAGACTACACTGGTCGAGCTGAACGCTTCTGATTCCCTAAAGACAACCGTTCATGAGAGTAATTTGCTTGTGAATCAGACTACACTGGTCGAGCTGAACACTTCTTATTCCCTAAAGACAACAGTTCATGAGAGTCATTTGCTTGTGAATCAGACTACACTGGTCGAGCTGAACGCTTCTGATTCCCTAAAGACAACAGTTCATGAGAGTCATTTGCTTGTGAATCAGACTACACTGGTCGAGCTGAACGCTTCTGATTCCCTAAAGACAACAGTTCATGAGAGTCATTTGCTTGTGAATCAGACTACACTGGTCGAGCTGAACGCTTCTGATTCCCTAAAGACAACAGTTCATGAGAGTCATTTGCTTGTGAATCAGACTACACTGGTCGAGCTGAACGCTTCTGATTCCCTAAAGACAACAGTTCATGAGAGTCATTTGCTTGTGAATCAGACTACACTGGTCGAGCTGAACGCTTCTGATTCCCTAAAGACAACAGTTCATGAGAGTCATTTGCTTGTGAATCAGACTACACTGGTCGAGCTGTATGCTTCTGATTCCCTAAAGACAACAGTTCATGAGAGTCATTTGCTTGTGAATCAGACTACATTGGTCGAGCTGAACGCTTCTGATTCCCTAAAGACAACAGTTTATGAGAGTCACTTGCTTGTAAATTTAACTGATCATGTTATTTTTTTGCATGCAGCCTGCAAGGACAATTCAATATAAAGTTTTTGTCATTATTTTGTGTTACAGTCTCTTTTTTTTTATCACGCTACATTCAATATACACATCAAACTCACATTGACAACTCAGGTTAAATATGATTTCTTTTGCTATGGTGCTACAGATTCAGAGTTGTTCATGGTTACGCTACAACCAGACACTTCTGGTCTGAAGGCAAGTGTGTAAATGTGCTTTATAACATTTTCTTTTCTAATGGTCTGCATAAGTGTCCTCATGTGTATGCATGTATGTGCTCTTACATTTAGGAGTGTTGCGTTGGCTGTTTTTCTCAGTCCAGCTGATGGAGTGCAGATCTCCACTGTACAGCATTGTGCTTTCTCCATTATAGCTGCGTGTACGGCTGGACGGGACCAGCTGAAACAGGTTCTCTTGAGGCATAAAGCTTCGAGGGAAGGTCCTTCGACCTGCATATAAACACATATTTTAGGCGCACATGACACAAAATACAAATACACCGTTAGAGTTTTGACCAATAAACTTCCATGATCTTTTTGGAGACTTTCCCCGTTTTTTCTATTACTGTATACTGAGTTTATAAAAGTTGTATTAAAAAGTTATATCTAAGTTGTATTAATAAGTTTTCAAGTTATTTTTATTTTTTTTTATAGAATGGCACTAACAAAATCTAGATCATAGGTTTGACTCCCAGGGAACACACATGATATATTGTTACCTTAAAAACACTCAAATCTGCTTTGGTAAAAGCATCTACCAAATGCACAAATAACATTCCCTATAAACTAATTAAATCTTTGCAGAATTCAGATGTTCTGAATCATCTCTTCATGCTTTAAGGCACATGCAATCAACATGTCCAAACATCTTTATATTCCTCTTCCTCCCATTACCTAATTCTCTCTCTCACGCTCTTCTTTTCCTTTGTCTCTCGCTTCCTCCATCAACCTTTCCACAAGGCAGGAAGCTCCTCTCAGTACAGTGTTTTGCAACAGTCAGTGTGCCCCATCAGGGGAAACACAAATAAAACAAACACACACACACACTAAGTCTTTAATACATTTCTCGAGTTCTGGGGAAACTCAAATCATGTTGACCATATGCACATCTTTATCTGCCTCCAGCACTGCATATAATGTAAGGAATTTGTAATATCCCTGTTGAAAATATCAGCACCTGTGTAACAGCATCAAATCATCATAAACTAGCCTTCTAGATGAAAATGGGTTTTGTATTTTGGTTGTGGCAGACAATTTATGGATGTAGGCTGCAAACGCATGTTTGATTCCAAGTAGGAGAATCAGCAAGAACACAGTCCTTTTCTGTGCCATTGAGCAATGCCCTACACGCTAACACAATCCAGAGGGACGGTGAATGCAATTAGCGAATTGTGACTTGCTTTGGATAAGAAAGCATCTGCTAAATGTTAACCAAATAATTAATTTACTAATTAGGTGCTCTGAGAATTGAGGAGAGGCTCCAAATACCAGACTGAAGTTTTTGCTCTTAACACCAGTTTTCATGCAGACTTGCATCGTTACTTTGTGAAAAAATAATGGTGTAATTATAAAAGAGAAACAAAACATATGTGATACCATTTGTTTAGAATAAATTAATCAAACTCTGACAGAAACTACTAACTCTCATTGCATTTTCAGAAATGTTCAGAATTAATAATAACAATAAAT
>NW_015554138.1:16978-18082 GCF_001515605.1 Sinocyclocheilus anshuiensis
ATATTATAATTACATTATAAATTATACATTATATTATTTATTTATTTTTAGATTCAATGATTTATTTAAAAATAATATACAAAGCAATAACAACAATAGATTATAACTCTTTTCAGCATCATGAACTTTGGTTATTCAACTTGATTTACATTTAAGCTCTCAGTTTAAATCAAGTCTCAAATTAAAAAAAAAGTAAATAATAAAGTTCATAAATAATTTCAAAATAATTCATGACATACACACAGTGGCTGTTTTCTATAGTTATAAATAGCACAGTTGTTCTGGTAAAGGACAGCTTACCTTCACCATAGTCTTTACTGCGACTGGACATGTGGAACTGGCGTGGGAAGGTCCCGTGTTTCCCGTGACGCCCTGCAGGTGGAGCAGTTACATACAAACCGGTTAGATGCAAATATTGCAAATAAGCAATATATTGCAAATAATAAGCAAATATTGATAATGAAACTGATTAGAGTATTTGATATTAAGATACGTGACTTTGTGCGTGCAGTCACTTGAATAAACTGTGAGGGAAACCTCATGAAATCAGATAAGCAGGGCCTGCTGTAGTGAGGAGCTCTTTACCACATGACACTTCATTCATTCAAAGCCACAAAACTAGAACACTCCCATTATAAACAACTGAGCTGTCTACTGCACTACAGAACAGACGGCTATGAGACTGAATTTCATGTCCAGCTTATGTGAAAATGGTTCAATTTGGCTGAATCTCACAAAAACTAAGGAAAGGTCCAATGTATATATATAAGCGATTCTTAGTAGTTTATTGTAATGCAAAAAAAATCTTATTTGCATTACTGTAATGCATTATAACTGTAATGCATTATTAATGCATTAAATCTTAATTAATTACATGAAATAATACATTTGGATAAATCTCACAAAGAAAAAAAAAGGAAATTTCCCAGGTATATTTTATAGATTTCATTCCAATATATAATTTCAGTAATAAGAAAGAGATTTTTTGCATTATAATGGATTACTAACACACACACACACACACACACACACACACATACATATACATACATATATATAAATATACACACACACACAAATACACACACAAAGATATATAAAAAA
>NW_015554138.1:18359-45171 GCF_001515605.1 Sinocyclocheilus anshuiensis
ATAATATATAATAAGTACTAATTTAATAAGTACATTAATTTTTAAGCACTAATATAAAAAAATCTGCCCAGACAGAATGATTTATGTATTACATTATGTATTACAGTCGTTTTACCCCCATAAAATTACATGGAATCTGGCAAAAAAAATGTGTTTAATTGTCATGAAAAATTATTTTGCTAAATTATTTTGAGACATGCATTAAATATAAGCACTGTGATATGGTGTCATGCTAGAGGGTTTGTTTTGAGTAAATTCATTACAAGTAATAATAATACATTCTTTCTTTTAATATTTTATACTGTAAAAAAAAATGAATTGACAAAAAAGTTATTAACTGCCATGAAAATAATGTCAAAAAAAGCAATGTTCCTCCAATAATATAATGCAGGCATTGTGATTCACCCATTTGTCCTCTAAATAAAGAGACTGAAAAAAAGATTCGAACGTAAGAAAGAAAGTGAAGGACACAAAGAACAGGAGGGGAAAGAATGAGCAGGACAGAGTAAGTGGCTGTGCGTAAACACAAGCAGGCGACTTGCTTAAAACACGATTGCTTCATTCTGATGCCGCATGCAATTGAAAGCAGCTGTTGAGTGAGTTGACTGCCTCCCCATGTGCTGTTTGCAGCCCGTCTCCCAGGGACACCAGTGATTTGCTCTGTTTAGAAGCAGAGCGCAGAGAGGAGAAATCCTCAGTGTTGGGGATCTGAATGCATGTATGAGTGTGCTTGGCCTTCAATGGAAAGAAACGCATGTTGTCAATATCACAGAGCTCTTTTTATTCTCTAACAGACTGAGATATAAATGGTTTGTGCGTAAAAGGGAAAGTTTCTGTCAAAAGTGTTTTTGTGCATATATGTGTGACTGGCCTCCCTCTGTTGGGGAAGATTACTATCTCATTATCAGGCAGGCCTGCTCTATTTGATCACCGCTCAAGAGGAAAAACAACAGAGGGAGCGCTGGGCATGAGCGTGAGAGCTGGAGAGAGCGAGAGTGACAGAGCAAAGGAGAGACAGAGAATACTAACCAGGGAAGGACATGAGAGAAAATCTCCTTGTTTAACCACTCCAGTAACTTTCAATCTCTCAGCACAGCAGAAGAAAAGGAATGAAAGGGAAAAAGGAGAGAGAAAATCTCATTCACTCCCCATCGATACAGGTCTATAACTCTGTGAACTGCCTACGAAGACAGACTTTTTTAGACTGAAAAAAAAAAAAATTTTCTTAATCAATATTTTTGTCTTATTTTGAAGTATAAATATCTAAGTATCATTAAACCAAGATAAATGTAATGAAAACAAATATTTTAAATTGCAAATAATTGCAGCATAAATGCAAAATAATTTTTTTTAGAAACATTAAAAAATATATTATTCCAAACTTTTGACCAGTAGTGTGCAAGTATATATATGTTTTCATTATTACATTTTGCTCAATTTATGCTAAAAAAATTGCAAAAGAGATATATAATATAAAAAAATCTATTTCTAAATCAATATTTAGTCTTATTTTTAGTTTAAATATCTAAATGTCCTTAAAGCAAGATAAATGTAATGAAAACAAATATTTTACATTGTAATAATATTTTACAATATTACTACTATTTCCACTGTATTTTGATGAAATAAATGCAGCATAACTGCAAAATATATATTTTTTTAAACATTAAAAAAATATTATTCTAAACTTTTGACCAGTAGTGTGCATGCATATATATATACACATTTTTTTAAATTACATTTTGCTCAATTTATGCTCAAAATAAACTGCCAATGAGATATATAATATTAGTATTAAAAATAATACGATATAGTAAATAGAACTTTAAGACAGTCTTTAAAAACAACCTTATATTTAACGAAACTTTAATTCCGAAAAAATGTAATCCTTTGCAAAGACAAAAAAAAAAATCTACAAAAAATGGGATGGAGTAAATTGTTTTATAATTAAAAAATATAAATATATTCTATTTAATTAAAATGCTATTATAGCATTATAGCATTTTAATATACTATTTTCTATATTATTATTCTAATATTATTCTATTATTCTAATATTTTCTGTTCAATTAAAGGTATTTATAATAGTATACTTTTATAAATATCTTTAATTGTACAGAAAATATTAATAAAAATAAATCAAATTAAAATACAAATTTTGACTCAAATCTCCCATGCGCTTCAAAAACAAGGTCCTGTACAGGACACCAAAGCAGTCACTAATGAGGCTCCATTTCTGTTAGGATGCTCCCTTAGAAGACAGCTGCCTATCTAGGCAGTAACATCAAAGCAGCTCACTATGTTTGGGAACAGAGGTACAATCACAGCCACATTCAACAGGACTGCAAATGTAGAGTCTTGTTTTGACGTGACGCCCCATTAGCAACACAGAGTGACCACAGTCGACAGCTCAAAGGAAGCACCTTTGCCCGTCATAGAGAACCAGCTGTATAATGGAGCAGAGACCATGAATACAAGCCCACAGCTCTGATAGAAATCCATATTCATTGCTCATGTCAACCTCACCTTTGTATTCATAGTTGAGGTTCAGGTAATTGTTGTCCCGGTTGTTCTGGGAGAATGGCGGGCTGTGGAAACACAAGGAGAGAAGGAGGTTATTTTTGCTTGTTACTCCCCTGTGTGCGGTGGTGAGGTTGGGCCGCACCGTCTGCCTGGCCTACATTCCTGCACTGCACAGTCCCCGTCGTGCCAATGTGACTGCCTACCACCTGAGGATGGGGACCTGAGATTTTCTTTACCTGATATCTGACCCGACATACTAACGTCTGACCATTCATCAGGGTTTTGTAAACTTTTGAATAGCACAACGAAAGCGTTATGTGTCAGTGTGTGTGACTCCAAAAAGTATGTGGACATGTAGGCCACCATCTTTTCACTTTATAAGCAATTTAGCTTTTATGTAGAGATTACACTAGATTTTTAGTATGTGAGAATATTTCAGACCCAAGAACATATATAAGCAACAGCATAAAATGTCATGCTCCATGGCTTTGGTTTTGAATTAAAAAAAAAACACGTTATACTCTACACATTATACTTGGTGTCAGTAAGATTTTATTTTTTTTTTTACATTTACATTACATTTAGTCATTTAGCAGACTCTTTTTTCCAAAGCGACTCACAAATAAGGACAATATTATTATGCAAGTGTGTAATAATATGCATAGCCTAACGCAGTACATGTAGCAAGGCTTTTTTTTTTAGTGATATAATAAATAAAAATAAAAAAATAGATAGACTAGAAAAAGAATAGAGAAAGCTAGTGTTAGAGGCTTTTTTAAAAGAAGAGCAATGAGCAGCCTTGACGAGCTTAACAAGACTTCTTTTAAAAAACATTACTGACCCTTAACTTTTGAACAGCAGTATATGATAAACGATAAAAGCTTCAGAATGAATCTATATTTTCGCTCTCCCAAATTCTGACTTTTTTAAAAATGGCATTTCATTTGGTATTTAACTCAACTGCATTTGCATAGCATTAAAGTTCTCAGTGATGCCTCAGTTACGCAGAAAACAGATTCAGAAACAGATTAATCATATTTTCCAGGCAAACAAATGACTAAATCCAATCTGCCATCACTCGCTCAGATGTGGGTAGTTAGACAGCAAAGGTTATTTTTTGTTTAAATCAATGTGAGTTGTAGCTGGCATTGATTCACAAAACAAAGAAGCTCTAGCACTCGAGGATGATGTAAAAAATGACACTGATCTTGCCTCTGCCAATCAAGATGTGTGCTTAAAGTCAACATAAATCAGCAAATCGCAAACTTGTTTATTTGAATAATATGCATTTCAGTGTTAAAACGGGATAATCAACAAGACTGGAATGACAAGCAAGACTTGATTTGATCCTTTTAAAGGGGTGGAGTCTAATAAGAGGACTTGATGATGTCAGCACAATTATAAAGTCATTTAACACTAGAACCGCCACGGGGTAAATTTTACCCGTGGCTGTTTTTAAAACGTACATAAAAGATTTTTAATAAAACATTCAAGTCTCCCAGTCACTGACTTTTATGAAAATTGTGTGATTTACAATCCCCTGTTGTTAAAAACTGTTTAGATAAAACCAGATCAAAAAAGGGGGCATTTATACCTATAAGCGCCAGCGCGGGTCAAATTTACCCGCTATATAATGCCTGTATGTTCGCGCTGTCATTTTCGTGCCGCTTATGTTTTAACATAGTATGAATGAATGAATGAATGAGTTAATGTGCAGAGAGACATAAAGTGATTGTTATTGCCCCGACCCCGTTATCCCTGTCGGACGGTGACGTCAGTACGGAGCGAGGGGATCAGCGAGACCCCGGATAATGGGCACACACACACCCGTATGAGGGTAAAAATTTCCACGCACTTGTTTCCTGCCATTGTTCTGAGGGCTAAAAGCCAGATAAGGCTCGTGCAGGTAGCATGGCTTTCCTTTCTCTTTCCCTCTCTCTCTCACTTTCCTGTCTTTCTTTCTCACTCTTTTTTTCCCCCGTTTTTTGTTTCACACTGCATTATTGACCAACTCTTTTTATAACAATAGCACACAGGAAACAGAGAGCAGAATAGACTGGTGAGATCAACCCACTCTCTCTCCATCTTCCTCTCTTTCAGTCTCATTCGTTCTCTCTCTCTGAGCTGAGCAGAGGCGGCGAGCGATAGCACTGGAATTCAGGCGCCCTGATAAGTAAGCTGCCGCCATAGTGACATCAAGGGCTTCCTGGTTGGCCTCTGTGACGACCTGATTCCATTTCCTCTCTGGGCAGCTGGTACGTTTATCAGATATCCCTAAACGTAATTATTATAATATACACTTTAAAGGTAAAGTGAGTAATTGTTGAAACATTAAAAAAACATTCTTCCATCGTCCAAAAACATTCTTCCATTTAAATGCAGTGACAACTATAAATAAGGCATTTTTAGTTTGATTTCATCTAACAACAAGTAGTGACGATACTAAACGACATTTTAGTAATGTGACTGTATTTCTGCTGTTTTTAAAACAATGCCCAACAGCTAGTCAATCAGTGAGACTATTTTTGATATTACAGTGGCTAAATACTGGAAAAAAAAAAAAAAAAAATGAAATTTGGAAAAACCAACACTAAAAAAAATTAAATATGACTCCAATAAACTAAACTGAAATTAAAAAAAAGCCCAATAATTAATTTTTGTTTAGTATTAAAAACATTTCTAAAACATTTTTTTTTTTTTTTTACAAAATGTCATAACATTATTTCAATAATGGCACCAGAAAACACTAGAAATGTAAAACTAAATGTTTAAATGTTATCAGTTTACACACTAATTTTTGCAGCAAAATTATTTTAGTATAATTTATATACTATTATACTGTTTCTTTTCATATACTTTTATTTTCATGTCTTCAGTTTTCATTTACATTTTTTATTTCTATGTAGCTTTATAATTTTTTTTTTTTAGTCATTTTAGTATTTCAGCTTATTATATTTCAATTAGTTGCCAAGGCAACATTAATTTTTTTTTTTAATTTAGGTTTTTCATTTAATATTAGTCTTTTATTTTATTTCAACTTTATTTCAAAGAATGATTCAGATAATTTTATTAATAGTTTTAGTTATTATTTATTCAAAAACTTCAAAAAAGAGAAAACAGGAAAAGACAAATGAAATAAACATACAGTTCAACAAAATAAGTTGAAAATAAATACAAAATTAAATCTAAATTCAAAATAAAAAAAGTATAAAACCTGCCATCACTATAACTGTATGTTCAAAGACAGACATCATGGTTCTGACAGTTTGTGCATTGTTTTGAAGTTGTTTCAAGTTAATAAAAATTCAACTTTAAAAACATCCCATTTCTGTTTCAATCTGCTCCCTCTAACCCTCTAACTGTTTTTGAAACGTGCCATTGCAGTACTGCAAGTATTGCTGGCTCTTGTATAAAATATTGCTTGTGATGTGCCTCATTTATAAGTCACTTTGGATAAAAGCATCTGCTAAATGTAAATACCAGGCTTTCTTAAACTCCAATTAGTAGGCTGGTCTTTAAAAAAAATGTAGTCTTGTTCATTCCAATACACACACAAGTTCATAATATAGAGTATTAGGATTTTGCCGATACCGATAGCTAGGTTAGACCACACTGGCCGATACCGATTAATTAACCGATTGTTTTAAAATTGATACTGAACAAAAACTAAAATAGTGCGAGGTGTTTGGCCCACCTGTCCAGTGCTTGGTCCAGTGACTGACAGCTGCTAGAAAGTGACCCATTCGCACTCCCAAATGGCTCCATAATCTACAGACAAAAAATAAATGACAATTTTATTGCATTACATTTTTCATTATGGTTTGTGCATCTTAACCTGAAGACTGACGTAAGATTTTCCATGAACCAATGCCCAAAATATGTCCGAGCTTCCTTTTCCCCAGACTGTTATAAAGAGCACAGTTACACAGAACAGTGACATCTTGTACACTTTATACAAGTCAAAGTACAGGGCAAAAGAACATGAGAGACCTTAAAAAGTCATTATTGTTTATTTTCATTGGACTTTTCACACTTTGTTAACAATTATGAAATTAAATTATTATAATAAATTTGTTATATACCAGAAACACAAATCATCCACCAAATCCATCAGTTCTGGCGTACCTCAAGGTTCTGTCTTGGGCCCTCTTCGTTTCACTACTTATATGTAATCAATTGGAAATTAATCAAACGATATGCGTTTAACTTCCACTGTTATGCTGATGACATTCAGATTTATTTAAGCACACCTTCCACTTCAGTGTTTCCTCCCCCTACATTAACAGCTTGCATCAAGGAACTCAATCCTTGGCTGGAGGCAAATTACTTTAAATTTAACTGGTAAAACTGAGGTAATATTAATTAGCTCTAAATCTGCTGTATCTAAACTATCCAGTCAACTGATGCATCATGGTACTCTCGATAATGGCGGAAGATGGTCACTTGGAGAAGAATTGTTGAATAAATTCGATATTTTTGTTTTCTTTGCACACAAAAAGTATTCTCGTAGCTTTGTAAAATTACGGTTGGACCACTGATGTCACATGGACTTACATGTCCTTACTACATTTCTGGGTCTGAGAACATTTCAGTTGCATTGCTCTCTATGGAGGGTCAGAAAGCTCTCGGATTTCATCAAAAATATCTTAATTTATGAATAATTTTAGCTAAGTAAGAGAGATCATACAAAATGCATGTTATCTTTTATTTAGTATTGTCCTGAGTAAGATATTTGACATAAAATATGTTTACATTTAGTCCACAAGACAAAAAAATAGCTGAAAATATTTAAATAACCCCGTTCAAAAGTTTGTTGTTTGGTTTTTTGGGTAAACTAACCCAAACTAAAAACTAAACTTTAAGCTAATAATATTGCTACCAACACTCATAGTCCAGGGTTAAAAGCAGTGTATAAGTGTGAATCATTGCTTAAAGTGTTAAAAGTGTCTATTTAAAAAGATGTGGTATGTGTGAAAGCACATTGTGAAACGTCTTGATTTAACTTTAATCACAGCTGTAATCTACAGCTCCAAACCAAGGCTTACATTGGAGTCGAGCGTTTCTGGGATGAACTCTCCTTCACTGTGGATGCTGGTGTAGGACCCCTGCCGAGCGATCTGCTGTTGTTCTTCTGGTACGCTGCCCGGAGGGGGTGAGGTGCGGCCCATGTTCAGAGATCCTGCAGACAGACGGTGTGAGGTTAGCATGACACATCACGCAGTCTGATGCAAAAAAAAACGTTTTTTTTTACACCCAGGAGTGTAGTTCACATTTATAAATGTTAAATATACAATTTACATGAAGTCTATATAAGTTTATATAAAGTCTAAATATCCCTTATTATAAATATATATAACAATAAAGAAGATTTAAATAAATAATTGAAAAAAATCAAAAGTTTGGGGTCTGTAAGATTTTCTTTTTAAAGAAATTAAAACTTTTATTCAGCGAGGATGCATTAAACTGACCAAAAGTCCCAGTAAAGGCATGTATAATGTTAAGAAAGTTTTTTAATTCAAATATATTTATTTTTGTGAAATGGTCTTTTGTGCTATCATCTATGCAAAGTTGGTGCAATAAAGTAACATCATAGTTAACAATTACTTGTTTACATAGGATATGCAATGTATTTTATATTATTTAGGCACTTATAGGCTAATCAGAAAAGACAGTCTAAATACAAGCACAAATGTTGCTGTGCTAATCTGTTCTGCACTACTAACCTTCTTTTTTAAGACAAAGGCACCCACACACATTTATCCCCCTATGTGTGTGTGTGTGTGTGTGTGTGTGTGTCTCTATAAGAGTCATCGCCCTCATAGTCATCAGCTGTGTGTTGTTCTCTTCCTCAGGGTGGTGTGTGCACCTACAGTATCTGTCCTGCAGATTTAGCAAATATTCCAGGCTAGCTCAAAACTTATATAGCTCTGCTGTAATAGCCAATATACTAACAAGTTTAACAACTGAAAAATATAATGAATGCAAAAGATATAGCCTTATTATATATACAGTGGCATGCGAAAATTTGGGAACCCCTTGCAGAATCTGTGAAAATATGAATAATTTTAGCTAAGTAAGAGAGATCATACAAAATGCATGTTATCTTTTATTTAGTATTGTCCTGAGTAAGATATTTGACATAAAATATGTTTACATTTAGTCCACAAGACAAAAAAATAGCTGAAATTATTAAAAAAAAAACATTCAAAAGTTTGGGAACCCTTGGTTCTTAATACTGTGTGTGGTTATGTGGATGATCGATGACTGTTTTTTTGTTTTGTGATGGTTGTTCATGAGTCCCTTGTTTGTTCTGATGCGGCCCATGTTCAGAGATCCTGCAGACAGACGGTGTGAGGTTAGCATGACACATCACGCAGTCTGATGCAAAAAAAAACGTTTTTTTTTACACCCAGGAGTGTAGTTCACATTTATAAATGTTAAATATACAATTTACATGAAGTCTATATAAGTTTATATAAAGTCTAAATATCCCTTATTATAAATATATATAACAATAAAGAAGATTTAAATAAATAATTGAAAAAAATCAAAAGTTTGGGGTCTGTAAGATTTTCTTTTTAAAGAAATTAAAACTTTTATTCAGCGAGGATGCATTAAACTGACCAAAAGTCCCAGTAAAGGCATGTATAATGTTAAGAACGTTTATTAATGATTTTGAGATCCATCTTTTCACACTGAGGACAATTGAGGGACTCAAACACAACTATTAAAAAATGTTCAAACATTCACTGATGCTCCAGAAGGAAACATGATGCATTAAGAGCCGGGGGGTGAAAACTTTTTGAATTTGAAGATCAAGATAAATTGTACTTAATTTGTCTTCAGGGAAACATGCAAGTATTTTCTGTTGCTTCCGAAGGGCAGTACTAAATGGAAAAAAATGATATTTCAACAAAATAAGAAAAATGTGGACATCTTCATCCTGTTCAAGTAAGTTCATCCTGTTCAGCGGTTGGTAAGATTTTTTTAGTCTCTTATGCTCACCAAAGCAGTTATTTGATTAGAAATACAGCAAAAACAGGATACTGATGAATATTTTTATAATTTAAAAGAAATGTTTTCTATTTTAATCTCTTTAAAAATGCTATTTATTCTTGTGACGCAAAGCTGAATTTTTGAAAACATAATCTGCCAGAAATCATCCTAATATGCTAAATTTGGCTCTAAAGAAACATTTCTTCTTATTATTATCATTATTAATAAAAATATTTATTTTTATAAAAAATATTTTTGTGGAAATATTTATACATTTTATACATGTTTCTTTGATGAATAGAAAATTAAAAAGAATAGCATTTATTTGAAATAGATTTCTTTTTTTGTAATAATGTGAAAATCTTTACTGACACTGTTGGGAAATTGAGTATCATTCTCTTTGGGGGAAAAAAACCTTACTGACTCTTGAGACATATTTTGTAAAAGAAATTAATGATACTAACTATATTTATTGATATTAAAATTGCTAAAAAAAAAGAAATAAAAAAAAAAGAAGTAAATTAATTTATAATGTTACAAAAGATTTCGAATTCAATTCTGTTCTTCAAACAATCCTGAAAAAATATTTTAGGAAGTGACCTTTTTCCTCAATCTCT
Source organism: Sinocyclocheilus anshuiensis (assembly GCF_001515605.1). Lineage (NCBI taxonomy): Eukaryota > Metazoa > Chordata > Actinopteri > Cypriniformes > Cyprinidae > Sinocyclocheilus > Sinocyclocheilus anshuiensis. The sequence continues at coordinate 28,496 of NW_015554138.1, forward strand.
ATGAATAAAACAGGCTGTTTTTGGTACTGTACCTTTAATACTTCTATACATAAGTGAATTATGTTAGATACAGAAAATGTGGGAGGTTATGTTAATGTTCTAAAGAATGTGATGTCATAACCATGACCATTTATGTATTTCAAAAAGCATCTAGTTTTTCATGACATGGCCTTTTTAAATGCTATTTTTATTAACCAACTGCATAACATCATACAAACCAACTGCAAAACATGCTATGTAGGCAGTGCACAAGTATTCTTTGACATTCAGCCAGCAAAAACCTACAACCTCCATCATTCAGTATGAAACGGGAAGTGAGCTATCTCCTCTCTCTCGTCTCATTCTCAGGTGTGAAAACAAAGCGATGGTGCCAAACACTGAAAAAAACGTGAGAGGGTGAGAAAGAGAGTGCGTCACAGAGCTCTCTATCTCTGAAAAATGCTTCACTCCATACACGCTCTATTTGGAGACAACACTAGTTCTTGTTTTGCATAAAATTCATGTTATGAACTTCACTTCTCAGTTTATTGGCTGCTGAATACTGTTAATTACCTGATCAGACCTACATCTAATTAATATTACCTTACGAAAAAAATGCCATGCTGCCAGATTTAAAACACTTATGTATGAAACTGAAGACAAACAAACATGTTTTGTGTCATTAATGTGTGTTTGTATGTTGACAGAGACATGACAAATGGGTGTGAATTCACACTCTTCCACTGCTGACAGAGCAAAAAGCTTTGAGAGATGCCTTTTCAAACACTACAAACTCATTCCACTAGTCTTTGACGCGCTCTACGATCTGAGACTGACAATGAAATTACTTTACAAAACGCAGCTCCTGACAGAGCCTGAATCAAACTCAAGATACACTTGATTGTCCTTACGCTGTCCTAAAAGCTACATCAGTCAAATATGACTTCTGTCATTAGTTTCCTGCATGAATTTTCATAAACATGCATTTCATAGACTGCATTTACATGCAGACTAATACTCCATTATTACAGTGAAATATAAAGACGTTTAAAAACGGTATCCGTATCGGTCTAGACTGCAAAAACAGTACCTAAAACCATAAGGAGGCACAAAAAACAAATGTAACGTCTCTGAGAAAGGATTCTACATGACTACCATGTAAACAAGCAACCGAATTGATATTCCAGAATGTGCATTCAAGTAAACCGTTTATTTGGTACATGCATTTCAAGCGAACTGATTCCAACTAGCCAAATATTATTTTCCAGGCTTTCTCTAACAGCCCTGACGTCACTCTGAGCTCTTTGATGCTATTCTCCAGGCCTGATGGAGAGAGTGCAAACAAAGCAAATGATAAAGCCATTATATACTGCCGTTTTGAGTGTTGTGTGTGTGTGTGTTAGGGGTGTGTGTGTGAGCCAGCGTGACGCACCTGTAGAGTGTTTGCGCACTCGTTCAGAGCCTTTGAGAACCGAGGCTTTGAGATCTCCCAGGGACTTGGATGACCTCATCTCGCTCTGCTTGTCTTGGCCGCTCACCTGAAGGAACTGTGGAGAGGTGGACATATATAACGAATTCTGCTAAAATTAAAAAATATATAGTTCGTTTTTCAATAAAAACATCTACGCAACCTTAAAACAGCATCAGAGGCAAAATTATGTAAGACATTAAGAGAGAATATATCCTTAATTAAGGTTTTTCTTTCATACAGAATATTTCCAAAAAATACATATTTAAAATATTTTTTCATATTTATTATAATAATACAATTAATAACTTATAAACAAAATGTATAACAAATATTATAAATTTTTTTTTTTTAATTAAATGTAACAAAATGTAGCATTCTTTATTTTACCTGAATAATACAAAGGTCTTAAGAGTAAAGGATGTGTAGTTGTAAACTTGTGGTCTGAGAACTAGTTCATGTACAGGTTAGGGTTTCCGTTTGGGTTTAGGTGTTGTTTTGGTTTTGGCTTTGGTTTGGGTTTAGTTTGGGTCGCTTTGCTTTGTTTTGGCTTGGACTCACTTGGTTGTTGGGAGGTGTTTTCAGAATCACTCTCAGTAGGTTGTTCATTCCAGAGCTGGAGCTCAATCCCTGAACTACTCGGTCCAAATCCTCCTGACACTTCAGAGCCACCAACATCTAACACCAGACATGTCATTAATAAAAAGCAGAGTTTAAAAACGAGACATAAATGAAATGCATAGATCCTTACTGCAAAGTATAAATGCTAAACGCAACTGAAGAGTAATTGATATGTAGTGTCAAAAGCTGATATACTGAGATAAAGGTCAGGGGGCAAGTATAAAATTGATATAAAGTGGGGTGCAAAAGTATGAAACCTGTACCCATTTTGCATTCTTTTATAATTTAATCATTTTCATTACATTACCATTCAAAGGTTTGGGGTCGGTAGGATTTATTAATGTTTCAAAGTCTCTTCTGTTCACCAAGTCTGCATTTTTTTCATAAAAATATAGTAAAAATGGTAACATTGTGAAGTATTATTACAATCTGAAACATTTGTTTTCTATTTCAATTTTTAAAAATGTCTTTTAGTTTCAGTTTTCAGCATCACATGATTTTTTTAGAAATTATTCTAATATGCCGAGTTGGTTCTCAAGAAATATTTCTCATTGTAAATGTTGAAAACTGTTGTGCTGCTTAGTATTTTTGTGAAAGCATTGATGCAGTTTTTCTGAATTCTTTGATGACAACATATGTTTGAAATAGAAATCTTTTGTAACATCATTAATGTTCTTACTGACACTTTGATCAATTTAATGCATCCAAGCTGAAAAAAGAATTTACTTCTTAAATTAATACTAAATAAACAATTATTTATAAATTACTAAATAAAATAATCTTACTGACCCCAAACTTTTGAACAGTAGTGTATATAAAACAAATAATACATCCCATTTTTGCTTTAATGACAGCATGTCAATAATTACTTATTTACAACTTTTTACCTGCATTATTCACTGAGAAATCAGTGAATTTGGGAAGTGAAACAAACTACCCTTTTTGTTAACAAACTCAACAGGCACAATTATTGGCTGATGCAGGTAATACCAAAATGACCGAATATGGGCTGATTAATTGTTCTGGCTCACATCTATTGACCTATCACTACGAAAAAATATAATAAGCTACTAGGATCAATACACCACCTCTTTATCATTGTAGTATAGGTCCATTTGCTGACCGAAGGCCTCTGTCACCTTCTGAAGCAGATCCTTGAACTTCAGCGGCCTTTGGAACGGAATGATTCTAAAGCAAGAGAAGAAAAAGTCTGGTCAAACCAAAACAACTTTAAGGCACCTGCAAATTTAAAGTACAACAGACATTCCTTTCTTTTAGTTACACTGTCCATACGTAAGCAGTATGTAAACATGGTACTTTGTACGTGCATGATGGCACCCTTCCAATCATGGGGCACATCCTGACATTTGGGGTCGTTGCCATAGCAACAGAGGTGATGAAAGACAGGTCAGTTGAACATGAGTGGAATGCGATCTGACGTTGCAGAATTATTAATCAGCATACGGAAAGGCGTCACCGCTGATGTGTGCGATTCAATACTTCTACAGCCATTTATGGTGTATTCATGCATGGGACAGACCATAAATGGTGTGTCTCTGCTTATTTAACGTGCGTGACTATGTTTAGAGTGTGCGTCAACATGTGGGGCGAGAGAAAAAGGAACTGAGAGTGTAAATTGGTTTGTGTGCATGCTTGATTATAATGCAAGGCAAGCATGATGAGTTTGAATGTGCATGAGTGTGTGTTTGGCCTAATCAAGCGGAGTGGACCACTGTTTCAACACCGAGGCCCACATCACAACACACAGAAAGGCAGATGGAGCGCTTCCTGAGAGGAAAGAGGAAAAAAAGTGGAGCAGCGCTGGAAGTAGCAGGAAGCATGTTTTCCCCTCCTCCTCCAAAGTTTAGCACACCAGCCAAATTTTGCCAGACACACACAGCAATTCATATCTATTACTTTTGATGAAGCATTATCATGTGACTTTTTTGTATCAAAGTTCACAAGAATAGAAAGAAGAGCATTTATTTGATATATAAATCTTTTTTGACAGCGGTACTATGACTTTTGACCAATTCAATGCATCTTTGCTGTGTAAAAATATAAATTTTGGTAACGCTTCACTATAAGGTCCCATAAGTTAATGCATTAACTAACACTAATGAACAATGAGCTCTACATGTGTTACAGTATTTATTAATATTTGTTAATTTTAGTTAATAAAAATGCAACTGTTCGATGTTAGTAAATAATAGCAACAGATAAAACCTTTGATTTTAATAATAAACAACACTTCATATCAACTACTTTTGAGGAACTGTTATCTTTAACAAACGAATTTTGACTTTAGCAATTAGTGGTTTTTGTATCTCCAACTTAATGACAGCTGATTGGTTCTCATCTAAAGACGTTTATGGGAAACAACGACAACTAGGGACATCTGTCATGGGTGAAATCAAGCTTTTTATGCTGATCTGAGATCAGCTGGATGCTGTTTAGTTGTCAGATCTTCTGATGAAGCTGCTTGTTGGGTTTTGAGCGATGGCTCTGTTTACACTGGCTGATCAGTGAGATAGTGATGGAAGAAAATCATAGCGGAAGACTGGAGAAATGGAGGATGTAGAGTACGAGATGATTTTCCTTCCTCGGCGTGCACAGATAAGCGCCTCGGTTTGGCCACATCTCTCCGCGCTTGGCATGGCATGCGGTGCTCTCCTCCTTCCTGTCTCGGTGTTGCAGTCGCTGCCAGAGGAAGACGGTTTTGAGTGTGTCCAACTAGGCTGGTCTGTTAACTAATGCCTGTTCTGATGAGGTTTTTATTACTGTGGGCGCAAGTGTGTTGATTTATAATGTGTGCTGTGAGTTATACGCATACAAGTTTAATGCCAGTTACATTTTACGACTTTCTGATGTAACGCAATGAAAACAACTTTAATGGCACTAGCGAAAAAACAGTGATATTACTATGTTGTTGTGGAAATAGATTGAATAGACTTTGCCGTTTGTTAAAAAGTTTGGTGTGGTAAAAACAATAACATTGTAGTTTTGTATTGTAGATAGTATTGCACCTTAAAGTAGTCATTTGTTTTATCTTAATATATTTTAAAATGTAATTTATTCCTGTGATGCAAAGCTGAATTTTCACTAGCCATTACTCCAGTCTTCAAAGTCACATGATCCTTCAGAAATCATTATAATATGCTGATTTGCTGCTCAAGAAACATTTCTTAATATCATCAATGTTGAAAACAATCGTGTTGCTTAATATTTTTGTGGAAACTGATTTTTTTCAGTCTTTTTGATGAATATGAATTTAAAAAGAAAATAATTTATTTGACTTTTGGGCAATTGAATGCATCCTTCTTAAATAAAACTATTAATTAAAAAAAAAATTTTTGAACATAGCAGACTTTCTTATTAAACACCATTTTTAAGCTGCATGTATATAAACCAGTGCACAATGCAATTTGCACAGTGGGAAAAAAAAAACTGTTGTGCATATTCATGAGAGTGGATGGAAGTCCCACCATCTGGCCAGGCTGGTTTATTAAGATTCACTGATATCATTGTTTACTCAAACAATAATATACAGGCAGATTTTAATACTAATTTGTCCCTCATTTTAATTTTTGCTCTTAGTGAAGAAAAACGGTGCAGGAGAGAAGGGATATATACAGAGCCCTGGCCAGTTAAGGAAATGCCAAGATGTTAAGCTTCCTTAAAAAACAAAGTCCATTTAAGGCAAGTCAGGAGGGCCATGCTGGGGATTTACGGAAAACTTGAGAGAAAAAAATTAACATTTTAACAATAACAAATAAAAAAAATTGCTTTGAATACAAGAGCAACCAGAATGTACTTGCAAGCATTTAGCTCTTCTTGCAAGTCTGGAATGATATTTATTGTGAAAAATGCAATACAAATAAATTTGTATTGAATAGAAAATGTTTTAATAATACAGGTGCATCTCAATAAATTAGAATGTCGTGGAAAAGTTCATTTATTTCAGTAATTCAACTCAAATTGTGAAACTCGTGTATTAAATAAATTCAGTGCACACAGACTGAAGTAGTTTAAGTCTTTGGTTCTTTTAATTGTGATGATTTTGGCTCACATTTAACAACTTTTCCACAACATTCTAATTTATTGAGATGCACCTGTATTCTAACAATAGGTGGACAAACAAAAGTCAAACGTTTTATTTTGGAATATGTTTTTATGAGTATGAATGGGTCTGTAGACATGAAAATATGTAAATATGTATGCCTTTATATTTAATATATCTGGGAGTCTATATCTAATATCTAATATATCTAATTTTATTTCTAGAGCAAAACGATGTGACATGAAGGAGAATGGCTATTCTGATTGAAGGTGGGATGTCGTTTTCTATAGCCACCCAATTACTTCCATTAATTTATCCACTAGTGGTCCATCACCTCTTCCTCATACATCTCTGCTTAAAGCCGAAGCAGAACAAAAGAGAGTTAAACACAAAGATTTTGTGCCACAGCAGCCAAGCAGAGCTACGAAAGCAGCACACCCAGCTGCCTGTCACCTCAAATGCTGCGCCAACTTCCTGTGACATAACCCACCGAGGCATTTCACACAGACGGCGGACCTCTGGGAATCTTTAAGAGCAAAGTGTGACGCAACAGGGCTTCGTGGTACTGACTGACAATAACGTGAATTCACTTTCTTCCTGTAAACAAAGTTTCGTCAATGTCATACATTATTCCTATGCAGAAACACTGGCTTGATATGAGGGAAAATACCGGAGTACAAGTTTGCTGAAAAAACATATGGATATACTTTGCAAAGACTCACGTGTTGGCATTTGGCAGTCTTGAGATGGGAAAAATGACATGTTCTGTGTGTGGGAGTATGGATGACCTACAGGACATTGAAAATTAATATTGGGTGTGCCATTGAGCTCAAACACTTGGCTTAACCTCCTCTTTCCTCTGTCTCCGTCTGCCAAACTTTACCAAAGTGTGTGTGAAATGCCACGTCTAAATATCAAAATATTTTTAAAGGACCATTCCGGTTCTTTTGGGCAGCTTGGCATATTTTCCGTTCTCCCCCGTGCCGAGAGATCTTAGAAATGGCGTAACGAGAGCCAGGATAAGACGAGAGGAATGAGATCAGGGACAGGACAGAGAGCTGCAGAAATAATGAGAACGTTCCAACTCACCGTTTCTCTCGCTCATGCTCCAGCTTCACCCTTAAATCCTGAGAGAATAAAACAACAAAATGAAATGAATTCATTCGGCGGATCAAATACACAAATGACTTCTGATAATCTGTTCTTCTGTGCAAACTATAAGTAAAATCAGTACTGTAAACAAACAAGAAAATAGCAATCAGAAACATCACAGGACACGTGTAGTATATTCATTAAAAAATAGATGTTGGAAAGTACATATGTATATATAATGGAGAAAAACATTTACTTGCCAAGTGGTTGGTAACTTTATAACAAACTGCAACTACTTCTGGTAAGAATTCTAGACATGTCGTTACTATGTGATAGTTTTTCATGGATGTTTAAAGTTTTTTTCTTCTTCAGTATTTATATTCTTTGTATTAAACCACTAAAACATTAACATAAAGAATAAATTAATTTAAAATATTCAGTGCTGTCAAACGATTAATCGTGATTAATCGCATCCAAAATAAAAGTTTTTGTTTACACAATATATATATATACTGTATAGATATGGTGGCCGATATATCGTGCATCCCTAATATATATAAACATAACATTTTTCTTAAATATACACATTATATACACATATTGTATTTATATATATACATAATAAACATACACAGTACACACTCATATTATGTAAACAAAATCTTTTATTTTGGATGCAATTAATCGCGATTAATCGTTTGACACTAAAAATATTATATTGTATTTTTTATTAGAAATAATGCAATAAACATTTGTATTAAAAATACAAAATACATTTGTATTCATTTTGTACCACCAAATTGAAAATATAAAGAAATGTTAAAAAATACGGTATATTATATATTATTTCAATAATTTTTTTTAAATTGTAATAATTTTTTATAAAAATTATGCAAATATACTTGTATCAAACAAAACCAAAACGACAATATGAAGAACTAATTCATATTAAAATTATTTAATGATTTTTCTTTTATGCCAAAAATCTTAAGGATATTAAGTAAAGATCATGTTCCATGAAGATATTTTGTAAATTTCCTACCATAAATATATCAAAACTTAATTTTCGATTAGTAATATGCATTGCTAAGGACTTCATTTGGACAAGGCGATTTTCTCAATACTTTGATTTATTTTATTTTTTTTGCACCCTCACATTCCAGATTTTCAAATAGTTGTATTTTGGCCAAATATTGTCTGATCCAAACCATACATCAATGGAAAGCTGATTTATTTTGCTTTCAGAAGATGTATAAATCTCAATTTCCAAAAAATTGTCCCTTATGACTGGTTTTGTCATCCAAGGTCACATATGTATGTTCTTGTTTGTTATATCATTTAGAAAATACCACAAACCAGCCATACATTAAATGTCTTCTCACATTCAGTCTTGGTCTACTAACCTCAAATGCATGTCTGAATCTGCACTTAGTTTGCATTCATAAACCACCACTAAATACATATTAAATAGTATGTTTCTGTGTCCTGAGGTACTCTTTTATGTATTAAAAATGCACTTGCATTGCTTTCTTCCTGTCTGTCTGTCATCAGTGCTTCACACAGTTGAGTTTATCCAGTCCTACAACTGCAGTTCTCCAGATCTGAAAGCATGTGTGGCATGTACATAATAACAGGATGAGGCTTCTCCTCTCAAGTGGGTGGTCACGGTGAAACCTTATATTTTTGTAAACCTTGCAATTATCAAATATTTTTTGCAATGAGTTTATACCTGAGGCAGAGATACTGAAAGGCTTATAGACTTGGGTAACACTTTACTTACAGCTTATATTAAATTTATTTATATATAATGCATTATAATGGGCTATTAAAGGGTATAATGCATTATAATTATTCATTATGTGCATTGTAATACATTACATCATGACATGTCGTAAATAATTATAACCAAATTTAAAATGCATAGTGTAACAATGAATTGATAACTGCAATAATGTATTAATTGTGGTTACAATTATTCATGAAATTGTACAATGGTGCGTTACAAGGCATAATTAATGCATTAAAGGCACAATATGAAAGATTTTTTTTTATTAAAATATCCAAAAACCACTAGAACAGTGTTATATATTTTGCTGACTTGTGTACTTACATTATCCCAAATGTTTCGAAGAATGTTTAAATCCAGAGAAATAAGCAATTTTAACTAGTGACACGGACCGTTTCCATAGTGTCATTGTGTCGACTGCCAATGACCTCATAACCCCTATTTATAACAGAACTTTCAAATGTATCTAGTATGATAAAACAGCGCTGCTTTTTTTCCCCACATACGCACGACCGGAAGGAGCGGAAGTGGTCGACTGTGGCATAATAAAAGCTCCGCTGCTTTCGAGCCGTGTGTCACGCTCGTTCAGCGGCCTCGTTTCGCTTTGACGGCTTTCAGCCTCACCCTGCTTCATTCTACTACGTTAATAAATCATTAGCTCATCCATGAACATGATTTCTGCCCGAGTCCCATCGGATTGCATCGGCTGTGGGGATGAAGACGACAACTCCCATGATTCCACACTCAGTCACGGTGTCATCAAACTACGTCTTTGTCTATTTGTTTATTTTGAATACATGCCCTCTAGCGGCGAAAATTACATATTGTGCCTTTAAAACTCCTTTTACAATTCATTATATATAAGATAAATAATATAAAAGTTTAAGTGCAACCTACATTATAATTATTTGAAAATCTGTTAATGAATTAAAATAAAGAAATCCTTGACATCAAAAACATATTTTATACTTCTCAAAATTATTTGTTTGTTAAAAAGTCAATCAAAGACAGTTAGAGATAGGCAGAGAGGGAAATTTACTGAGAATTTAAGTGTCAAAATTCTAGGTCAGCGGTCGCATAAAAAAAATGTCATTTGCTGGGAAAAAAAAACATTTACATATTATTCAAAATGCTTTCCATAATACCTGGTCTACTGCATTTCCTTTAGGACTTATAAGCAGGGGTGCACATACGTTTTTCAGCGTGGTTCTCATAAGAGTACCTGGAGATTTGGTTTGGTCCTCACACTGCACATAGGACGTATGCCCATTAAATACAACTATAAAAAAATGTATTCATCGTAGTGATAATATTGTTGCACTTTTATAAAATAATAAACTACATAATAAAGTGTGATAATACTATTATATTTTAAAATAAAAAGGGATTATTAAATACAAATGCAATTATTTTATAGTAAACTAATAAAATGCTAATATTTATGTCTTTTTTTAAAGATGAATTTTCATCATTTTCAAACGTAAAATCAGCAGGCTTTTATTTTGGCAGGTTGCCGCCAAGTAAGTATATGCGCTTCCGGGTTTAGCGCTGCCGACTGAAGCGCATCAGTGAATGAAATGTCAGTTTTGCATTGTGCTTTGAAAACGGCAGCGGGTAGCCTAGATTTATTTATCTATTCAGTTTGAATAGAAATCTTATACAGTATTACAGTTTGTCGATCTAAAATGGGTGCATTAACAGCTGTCAACCATGTCGGTACACAAATGCGCTGTCAGAACATATTTACACAGCGCATTTTTTATTTTGGTCACGCATGCGCACCTGCGTACCACTTATGTGCACCCCTGCTTATAAGAACATTCGACACGGTAAGATTGCAAAAGGCTGCTAAAGATGATTTTAAAAACTTTTAGAGCATCCCAACAAAAACTAAAACTAAACTAAAAATAAAACGAGAGATTCCCTGTGTCGTCTATTGGGAATAATTCTCTGGCTACTGTACATTCATTCTTCTTTTTCACATTGCCAGAGAATAATTCAAATGAAAAATGCTTGGTAAAACTGAAAGAGCTCTTGCAAAGTTTTTTGCCATATCAATGTCACATTAAAGTAGCAAGCATTACAATATTTTACTGACAGATACAAATACAGTATGATGGAAAACCACCCAAGTGCCGGATAATGATTTGTAGCGGTTACGCATGAGGTTGTATTGGTGCTGCTGCTTTGTGTCTTTTTTTCCTTTTTGATGTTGTTCTCTTTCCCGTCATTCGTCTCTCCTGTCCTGTTTCTCGCAGGTTGCCCCGCCTCAATTGGACGTGCCACCAGCGTGCGTGGTGATAGGTGGCGAGGAGCACCGGCATCTTTTAAAAGAAAAATGATGAGCAACACCCGGGTGGGGCGTGAGAGAGCAGAATCTGTGTTGTTCATTTTGTTGGATGTTGTTGAGACGGTGTTATCGTACCTTGATTGTAAGATTAGTGAATGTCTGTGCGAACCATTGAAATTGCTTACTGTTCTCTCCCTCACGTTCTTTTTTTTTCTCCCCTTTCCTTCATTGAGTGTTTACTGACCCCTTATGTGATCTGATAAGTTTGGCTTATGAACGCTGTAAGGGCTAGGTGCCATTTATTTTGGACGTTTTTCTCCTGTTTTTGGATTAGTTAAGGAGTAAGGGAAGTGTTTGTATTTCCTTTCATTTTTGTTTCATTAGGACATTTAGTTTTGGGTTAAGGTAGTTTTGTTTGTTTATTATTTTGGCCTGGCCTAGCCCTGAAGTTTTTTTCGCGTTCTTGCTCTTTGTGTGAACCGCTTACGAAACAGATTGTTTTTCCTTGTCCTCACAATAAAAGAAAATAACCCGGAAAGGTTTTCTTAAAAGTACCTGTGGGCTCTTTTTTAATGTTTCGCCCCTGAACCCTAGACCCGGGGATGTAACATAGCACAAATTCTACTCTAACTTGTTTGTCATTGGAAAATAAAACTGCCCCCGGTCTCCCCTACTGTTCTGAAATCAGCACCGCTCTGAATTTCGAACTTCAAAGTTTGGTTGAAGCATTAACTGCACCGTCTCCCCTGAGACGACACAGTGCCTTCCACCGCTGAAGATAATGAACAGTCTGAATACTGTTTACACCGATACTATTGACATTGTGACGTCATCTCCATTATGAATGCAGCAAGAGGCCGGAATAAGAAGTAATCTGCAAGTTTATGCGCTTCACGTGCGTCTTCATTATGCATGTGTTTTAACCTGTCAAGACTCCCAGTGAGTTGCTAGGTTTTTTTTGTGGGGGGGGGGTTGTTGTTGTGTTACTATAATGACGTTTGGTTAAGTTGAGAAAGTTGCTTCTGGCATTTTGTGTATGAGCGAAAAAATGAGAGGTGAAAGTGTGAGAAAAAGAAACCAAGAACGAGTTAGACGGAAACAAAAAGAGTGTGTGTGTGTGTGTGTGTGTGTGTGTGTGCGTGTACAGAGTGCATGCCAGCTGTTTATCTTGAGGTCTGACTGGTGTCCGGTACAAGGACACTGGTGCTTTATGCTGTACAGTACATAGGGAGCGGATGTTAAATGTTAAATATATATATATGTATGTGTGTGTGTGTGTGTGTGTGTGTGTGTGTATATGTATTTTTTTTAGTTTTAATTGTAGTTTACAAAAATAATCTCTTTTATAATATTATTATAGCAATAGATTGTTTATTAATTTATTTAGCTTTGCAGTTCAATAATATATAATATATATAAATGGATGAATGAATGGACATTTTTCAGCTGTTTTGTTGAGTGTCTTGCACTGTTGCATTTCTAAGAAAGTTAAGTGAACATTAATTCCAGTTTTAGAAACTGCATTTTGTCCTTTGTTCCACCAAATTATTAAGGATACTTAAAGACTGATTAGTCAATGAATCATTCAGACAACCTTCTGAATACTTGCTTTTGAAAACACCGCCTTGCACATGCCTAGCTGCTGCTGAGTGGTGCACTGTGGGTAATTACCTGTCTGTAGGACGGGGTTCTGCTCTTGGGCTTGTTGCTGTTGTTACTCTTGAGCTGGCAACAGAAGCGTAAAGCTGCCAGGTCCTTCATTATGGAGGTGAGCGCCTCTTCATCATCTGGAAGGAACAAAGACAAGTTTATGCTAGGGTTTTCTGGGTGTTTTTTTGCACATTGCTATGCAGTTGCTAAGGTGTCTTTCACGTATTTTTAGCTGGTTCAACAGTGCTCTAGTTGTTTGTTCACTGGTCCATGTCAACACAGTCCACCCTCAAGCTAAATGGTATTGTGGTCTCTAGACTCGGGTTCCTCCTTAAAGGGATAGTTCACCCAAAAATGAAAATTCTGTCATTAGTTACTCACCCTCACGTCGATCCAAACCCTTAAGAACTTCGTTCATCTTCAGAACAAAAGCTAAGATATTTTTGATGAAATCTGAGAGCTTTCTGACCCTCCATAGAGAGCAACGCAACTGACACAATCAAGGCCCAGAAAGGTAGTAAGGACACCGCTAAAATAGTCCATGTTACATCAGTGGTTCAACCTTAATTTTATGAAGTTACGAAAACATCGAAGTTACTTTTTTGTGCGCAATAAAAACAAAAATAACGACTTTATTAAACAATTTCTTCTTTTCCGTATCAGTCTTTGATGTGTGTTCATGACGCATGCGTGTGTATTTTGATTTCATCAAAAATATCTTAATTTGTGTTCCGAAGATGAACGAAGTTCTTACAGGTTTGGAATGACATGAGGGTGAGTAATTAATGACAGAATTTTCATTTTTGGGTGAACTATCCCTTTAAATGTACTGCAAGTCTAAGATTTTTTTTAACAAAAGTATGAACAAAAATATTGATTCTTGCCTTAAAAAAACAGCACTAAAATATGATTTAAATAGACTGTTGCTTGATAAGATTCACTTACAATTCAGAAAATCTACTTAACACCATGTTCACGAGTTCTAGGAAAGTTGAATTTCTCTCACTTGGCTCTATTTTAGAGCCAAGTGCAAATAAGGTGTCTTTCACACACTCATCTCAAGCAGTTCTTGAGTTTTGAACGACTATAATAGAAAGGCCCTGTTTGGATCATATTCTCATTCATATTTGTCATTTCATTTGAATACCAAGATGTCATTCAAAACAGCAGAACGGCACTCGATGTTCACGCAGTGTGTAGCACACAAACTGACCCACTGTTTCCTTTTGAGATTCTATCGGGGGTTTTCCATCACTGCAGACACAGACACACCCCTGACATATTTCCATAATAGTGCAGAAGTGCTCCTCTTTCTGTAGTGCGGCCAATGATGTAAACCAACAGGCCACAGAGAGAGAGCGAGCACACAGGGACAGACACGTGGCCAGACACAAGAGATCACTTTATATTAGCACTAAAAGTTTGGTCCCATTGGTGGGCTTGTTCTGCTCCGATGCATTAAACTCTCCGCATGACAAGCGCAGCGTTAGTGTGAGAGAGAATTTTAATAATGCAACAAACACTAAACAAGATTACAGCAAGTCTGAGCTTCAAAGAGCCACTCAACTGAAAAATCAACCAAGAAATTTGGAAAACAAAGAGGTTTTGTTTTAACATGCCCTTTGCATAGCGAAAGCTAACAGGCTTTCTTTTTTACCCCAACAATTAACGGGAAACTTTTATTACAGTACGTCGGATAAAAGCCTCAATGCTTTATCAGAAGGACACGAGAAGGTTTCTGCAAAGAACGTATTGAAGCAGCTCATGTGTGTCTTGAATTCATAACGGGATCACATGAAGAACGACTGCGGCAAGAAAAACACAAGAATATGAACACCAGAGGCAGCCTGTGAAACATTAAAATAGTCCACAAACTTAGCCATCATCGAAAGGGAAATGCTGGGGAGCAATCATGCAAATGAGCGTATCAGACATTAGCATATCAAGGGGCCCTAATGGGGCCAATTAAGCGTGTCTTGTAATTACAGTCTGAGTGGAAGGTCAATCACCTCTGCTATCATGGGGAGGAGATAGTGGGAAAGAGAAAAGAGCTCTTGTTAATCTCAGGTGCCTATGTGCCAAATTATTTGCTCTATTTATGAAGCCTTTTAAATTTGGTAAGTCTGTTTGCATTTATCCTACACTATGTGACGAGTAAATGCTGAATGTGCTATTTCTTTGAATTAGTCTTTACCTACACAGGCCCATTCATACCATGAACTATAACTATATTAGTGTCCGCACCAATGCATTATAGGTCTGTCCCTTTGAATGCTCAAACTCTTTAAAGCAGGATGGATTCTGATTGGCTGGAAAAAAGCATCCTGGAAGTGATTCCAACAACATTGTTCCCCTGTATTATTAACATTATTGTGGACTCTGCTATTTTTTTATCTTTTGTATTTAAAATGATTCTTAAAACTATATATTTGCAGTTATCGTTCTTGGCATAAACAGGCCTTAACTCAACAGACATCATGTCATTCTTAATCATAGTAACTGATCTTTATTAAAAAGGTAAGGAAGAGTGCCAGGACTGGTGGTGCATTTACAAAACATGCAGATCTGCTTTTACAACCACTATGATTAACAAATCATAAAAAATTAGCTAGTCTCAACTTAAAGGGATCGTTCACCTTCAGTTGATGGTCCTCATTGACTTGCATATATTTTTTTTCTTTTACATACTATGGAAGTCAATGGGGACCAGCAACTGAAGGTGAACTATCACTTTAAAGGTTGTATTTGCAGCCCATTTTACTGCCATAATGTGACATTTAAACAGGATATGTGATGAGAAAAAAAATAGAGTTCATATATTTTTAAATGTGGGTGTTTTATACCATACTGCAGTCAGACTGAATGTGAGTTTGTTTTGCATCCAAAAAAGGAAATTCTGTCATCATATACTCACCCTCAAGTTGTTCCAAACCTATATGAGCTTCGTTCTTCTACTGAACACAAAAGATGATATTTTGAAAAATATATAAATATATATTATATATATATAATATATATATTATATATATATAAAAAATATATAACTGAACAGTTTTTAATCCCCACTGACTTCCATACTATTTTTTCCATTTCTTCAAAATATCTTGTTTTATATTCAAGCAGAAGAAAGAAGCTCATACAGGTTTGGAACAACACGAGGGTGAGTAAATTATGACAAGTTTAATTTTTGGGTGAACTATCCATTTATACCAATGACTATTAGAGCCCGACCGATATGGGTTTTTTTGGGGGCCGATACCGATACCGATATTAGGGATTAACTTTAAAGGTTGTATTTGCAGCCCATTTTACTGCCATAATGTGACATTTAAACAGGATATGTGATGAGAAAAAAAATAGAGTTCATATATTTTTAAATGTGGGTGTTTTATACCATACTGCAGTCAGACTGAATGTGAGTTTGTTTTGCATCCAAAAAAGGAAATTCTGTCATCATATACTCACCCTCAAGTTGTTCCAAACCTATATGAGCTTCGTTCTTCTACTGAACACAAAAGATGATATTTTGAAAAATATATAAATATATATTATATATATATAATATATATATTATATATATATAAAAAATATATAACTGAACAGTTTCCGATATTTGGGAGTAGAAAAGGGCCGATATTCTTTTGTGTATATTATAGTACAGTGTGTCCAAACTTTTGACTGGTACTATATATAGAATACAGTATATACATAAACAGAATATATATACATA
>NW_015554138.1:45287-60424 GCF_001515605.1 Sinocyclocheilus anshuiensis
CCCTTGGAACTGGAATCATGGCGGAATTTCATGTGAAGTCCACTTCGCAGGGCACTTACGGTCGAATAAAACAACGCTTGAATGCTGCTGCCTGAACAAGAGACCTCCTTTCTGAAGTGAAAGTGTTGGCTGGTGTCACTATCTCGCGAACGCGCCGGCGGATCTCCACCAAATTCGGGGGATCCCTTCAGCTCGAGGAGCCTTCTCGAACGCCACCCTCCGCGCATCGGTAACCCCCCGGGATTGCTAGATTGGTCGGCGCCGGATCGCGAATTTAACCGCCCGTAACTCCCGAACCCCGGGGGCTATCGACCAAAGACTTAAGCTTTAAAGCGTTTCATCCAGGTCGCCAGTAGCAAAAAATGGAGCGCGCTCTGCTGGACAAACTAAGTAATTACACAATTTCAAGCATATTCGCATATATGCCGATACCGATATATCGGCAACAGGCTCATATCGGCCGATAATATCATCTAAACGATATATCGGTCGGGCTCTAATGACTATACAGCAGCTATTTGACTATTGGTTAACATCCTCCAATAGCCCGCATAGACTACGTGATGTCAGCAGAAAAAGAATGTTGTTTCAGAGAAGGATTAATTATTTTCATAAAGACTGTCAAATTATTAATTTTAAGAAATTAAGCATTAAGAAAGCTAATAAGGTGCATTTTGCTTTCATGTCAATTAACACAAAAGAAGATAATTTGCAGAATGTTCAGACTGCTTTTGATGAGGAAATCAAGCTGCAAAAACGACAAAAAAAAAACGTTTTTTGGCCTTATTGTGGCCAGCCTAAGGCACACCTGTGCAATAATCATGCTGTCTAATCAGCATCTTGATATGCCACACCTGTGAGGTGGATGGATTATCTCGGCAAAGGAGAAGTGCTCACTAACACAGATTTAGACAGATTTGTGAACAATATTTGAGAGAAATAGGCCTTTTGTGTACGTAGAAAAAGTCTTAGATCTTTGAGTTCAGCTCATGACAAATGGGGGCAAAAACAAAAGTGTTGCATTGTGTGTATAATTTTGTTCAGTGTAATATGAATGTTTTGAGTGACAAACAAAGAAAAAACAGCACATGAGTTCTTTGGACCACTTCTATGATATTTTAATGGTCTTTTTTATCATTTTTGGAGCCATTTATTTTTAGTGCAGAAAGAACAGCACTCTGAACATTCTGAACATTTTTATTTCTGGCCAAACTATTCCATTAAACAAGCTAACAGCATTATTACTGGCTGGTGCTGGACCCAGATTTCAAGCAGTAAGGGTGGGTCATGTGCAGCAAATAACAGTGGTGTATTTGAGGGGTTTTATTGCATCCCAGGGGAGGCAGAGAGCATTGTGGGGCAGAGGAGTGCTGGGCGAGGCTGAGGCAGATGGAGTCTGGGGGCGATCTTTGATTCTGACACCAGTGCAAGTCTCACTCCGCAGCTGTTCTTCCACAGTGGCATCCACCATTAGACAGGGTTCAGAAAGGGTTCACAACACACACACACTTTCTTTCTCCATCTGACCCCATTTCTATTTTAATATTGCCACACTAAAGTGCTTCAGCTTCTGCAAAACAACGTCAGAAAAATACTTTTCAGAAGCTATTGATCTTGAAACACTGATGGGGGAATTCATTAAACAATTGTGCCACTTTTGCATGCAACATTACAATGTTTTACCCACAAAACAATTTAAGGTAACACTTTACAATAAGGTTCTATTTGTTAACATTAGTTAACTACATTAGTT
This sequence comes from Sinocyclocheilus anshuiensis, assembly GCF_001515605.1. Taxonomy (NCBI): domain Eukaryota; kingdom Metazoa; phylum Chordata; class Actinopteri; order Cypriniformes; family Cyprinidae; genus Sinocyclocheilus; species Sinocyclocheilus anshuiensis. Next base: position 47,041 of record NW_015554138.1, read on the forward strand.
AACATAAATGCGGTTTTGAAAGTTATTCTATATCTTGACCAAAGGTTATAAAAATATAAAAGATAAAATAAAATGTAATAGACAAGTATAAATAAAATATAGAAATATAAATGAACGTATTAAGTTAATTTATAACAAATGTTTCAAAGAATTTAGATGAAAAAGTGATGAGTTGCATGATATTTTTTTTATTTGCCTAATTACTAAAGGAACACAACCCATGGCACATTCAGGAGGCTTATTTCATTCTTAGTGAATTTGCCCCATAATAATCCCACAATTTAACCCAAAGAGCCACTGTAGCACCTCTACCGACCCGTTAGTCATGAGAGAGTGCTGCCTTCAACTTTTCTGCCCACTGAGCACCTACAGAAGTGTCTTCAGTCGATATCTGCAGTGGTCAGAAACACCAAATCATGCATAAATGTCAAACCCTCAGTGACGCAATACACAACGGCATGCTCACTTCATTCAGTACACGGAAGAGTGATAAGCTAGCCGCTCTGGCTTTGCTCAACAACACCTGCAGGTACAAAAGAAAACAAACTATCAACTCTTCTAAGAGTGTGGTCACTCTTTTGCATGCAGGCTATTTTTAGAGTATGATGCAAGTAACTTAAAACAGAAAGCATGAGCATAGTGGTGTTGAGGTAAGATAATAATATGTGCCATTATGTTATGGTTTATTAATCACTGAGCTAGGATTTTATCTTATAATTTAATGGAAGAAATACAACAAGAATGCAGAACACCTCCATCTGCTGCAAGCTTCAGATCTGGTGAGTCTGCCATCTGCCCTGCAGAAGACATGAGAAACTACACAAATGCAGTATTGAGTGTGCCAGTTTCATGTTGTACATGCAAAAGGATTGCATAGAATAGAATAGAATGTATGTAATGTAAATTAAAATCAAATGAAATTGTGGTGATTCTTAACCCTAGATAACAAAATCCTGGATTACATGTCACACTGATCATGCATTATGCTGGGTTAATTATTAATCCTGGGTAGTCAGGGTTCAAGATTTCATACTGTACTTTTTTAAACCCTGAGTTAACATTTTCATTAGCATATTTATGAGGTTAATAACACTGACAAATTCAGATCATAACCTAATAACTGCTTACCAATGTGTGGAAATCCCACATACAGAATCGTAATCAAATCGAACAGAAAACACAAGACTAGACTAGACTAGAATAGAATTTTATACTTGCTATACTTTTTATAGCTTTTTATAACTGAAATTGTTAACCCAAAGTCATTCTTTACCCTGAAAAACATAATCCTTGATTATCATGTTTCATATTTCACAATGTTCATATATGTGCATTAGTCAGGTTTTGAGATTTTATACTGTACTTTTGAGGTTAATAACACTGACTGGACAAATACAGCTCATAATAACTGCTTTTCCATTTGTGGAAACGCCGCAAATAGAATCTTAATTAAATTAATCTAATAGAATAGAAAATAATCAAATATAATCTGATTAGAACATAACCAAAATAAATAGAATCTTAATTAAATTGCAGAGAATCTAATCAAATAAAACAGAACAGAGTAGAATGAATAGAATCTTATCAAATCAAATCGTCTGGAATAGAATGTAACTGAACATAATGTGAATTTATCAAACAGAATCTTTACTGAACTGAATAGAATCTTCAAATAGAATTGTCATGAATAGAATGTAACTGACTAGAATGTAAGTTAATTGAACCGAATCTTTACTAAACTGAATAGAATATTAATTAAATTTCATAGAATCTAGTAAAACAGAACAGTCTTTACTAAACTGAATAGAATCTTGAATAGAATGTACTAGAACAGACTTTAACGGAATCAAACAGAATCTTGATTAAACTGAATAGAATCTAGTCAAATAAAATGTAATAGAATATATCAGAAGCACAAAAACTCTGCTCGCGCTTATGTGTTTGCGGTTTGAGCTTTTGTATCATCTGTAAACAGTGTAAAGTGGTGCTCCGGCGGGAATGACGCAATTGAAAGAGGATCGTCGTCCCTCTATTACTTCATACTGATGTGAAGATAAGATGATTCACTGCGATAACACCATGGCAGTCTGGCAGAAATCCTTGAGACTGGTTGAGTGACAATGTTTCCATTATATTTCTCAGAGAACACTGACTTGGCATGATTACAGACGATCATGTCAAGAAGATGAAAAGGAACAAAAGTACGAACAAAGTTTAAAGGAAGTGAGCTAGAGAAAAGTGATGTGAGGCCAGCTGCGAGAGAAAAACACATCTATCTAAACAAAACAACCATATACAACACAACCCAGAAGTGCAAATCAATGGCATCACTCAATCCAAAGCCAGCCTCCCACAAACACTGATGTATACACATATTATACTTTGTACACGGACACTAAAACTAGCCAAGGTCTCTCTACCAAAACTTCCCATGAACACCACCATGAAGAACTACACATCCAACTGTAAATATAAACTCACAATCTTTTGTTTGTATTAATACTGACAGGCTTTAATGTAATGTTACTTCATCTGTCTTTGACATCATGAATCAAGAGCTCCACATGTGGAAAAGGTTTCTCAGGGTTGTTGCGTGATTGTGTGTTTGTACTGATGTTCTGCTGCCAGGGTGAGCTGGAAGAAGCCTCTGATGTGATCAGAGCTGAAGTCAATGAAGACACAGAGGGGATTTCCCCAGCGCTGCACCACACATCACCACTAAAGCATTCAACAAGATTAGAGCAACACCCGCTCCACCGTCTCTACTACCAAAATACCCCATGTGTCCCTGCCTGTTTTGTACAAATGCACTGAAACAAAAACTCAGATAACCATGTGAAATCTTAACTCTGGATCATATTTCACCCCAAAATCCACATGATAAGCAAACAAACAAACAAAAGAAATTATTTGCATAAAGAAAAACTTAGATTTTACTGTAATATTTATGTGATTGTGTTATTATTTTAATGACATTTAAAGGAACAGTTCACCCAAAAATGAACATTTTGTAATCATTTACTTACTCTCAAGTTGCTTCAAACCTTTATGATTTTCTTGCTTCTGTTGAACACAAAAGAAGATATTTTGAAGAATGCTGTTGGTAACTAAACTGTTAGCCACTGACTTCCATAGTATTTTATTCCTTTCTATGGAAGTCAGTGGCTACCAGAAATTGTTTGTTTACCAACATTCTTCAAAATATCACCTTTGTTCCAAACAAAAAGAAAACTAATACAGGTTTGGAACAACTTGAGGATGAGTAAAAGATGACAGATTTGAAAACTAACTATCCAAAATCTGCCCCATTCTTACCAAAATATGTTGAGATGATTCAGTTTATGTTTGTCTGTAATTCTCATTATCTTTCAATTATAATTCTCATTTCTGTAACGAAAATCACCCATACAACTAAAAGACAGCACAACAAATACTAGTCATATTTAAATACTTTAAAATTTAAGTAATATATCATTATTTTTTTTCTGCATTATGGTAATAATGAGATTGTATTTTACATTACAGTAACATGAATTGATGGTGAAATGTGCTTAGCTGGCATGAAAATGATGCCACAATGCAAAACATCCTAAAGCAGGCTTCATTTTCTTTATGCAAATATAATTTCTTTTTCATTTTGAGGTGAAATATGACCAAACAGTTGTGCCCTATTGAAACAGAGTTAATGTTCAACGAGAAAATAATGCAGATGATGTAACAGTTTCAGAGGTGTGTTTTGTGTTTGCTTTTTGCTGTGGTAACTGTGCCACCATCTCATTATCGTGGCCTTTGAAGACAAGGTCACCGCACACTTCACATTGACACTGACACCTCTTTGGAATCCTCAGTTTCAGTAGTACATATTAATGCATATAAAACGAGTCTAAAAAATGACAAACCTTGTGAGTTCTTGTGCTGTCCGGGTCCATTTTGGAGACCACCATCTGTCAAAACAGCCACAACGTCAAGAGTATTCAAATGACAGGAGTACGTTTCAATGAATCACACAGTGACAATCTGGCAAACAGTTTGTATGAAATTTTTATCACAAAGATGTGTTTATAGGTTGTTCAAGTTGTTATAAAATGTGATCTGACCATTATTTTTCAATGACAAGCACGCAATCAGTTGTTGTGAACTGTGCCATTGAAAACAAACCCACACTCACTGATAAACTTCATCTGAATGTAATCCTCAATAATAATTGACACCATATTAGCCAGTGTTATCATACAACAACAATAACAATGCAACATTTCCTCAGGATTTAGTTGAGCTTCTCTTTGTTCTCAAAATGTGGCGTACATTAAAAGCGCTCTGGCATGTTGCAAAGTCAATTATGTGGAACTAAGCGACACAATCACCTTTCATGATGTAAGTTTCAGCACTGCGAGGTCAGTATTAACCTGTCAGTTTCTACCATGGGTAACTTTGACTGTGCAGTGCGGTTTAATGTACCCATTACATATCAGACAAACTGTTAAAATCTACATTTTTAAAGGTGTAAATCATTTTACTTAGCTTTCTTTACCATAATGTTACAATGAAATGAACACACAGGGGAATTTTTCAATAATTTCACTACGATGGTTAGAGCAGATGTTGAATTTTTACCATGTCCCCCGGTGCAATGCACAAACTTTTAAAAAGAGAAACAGGCAATTTATGTAGAAATATTCTTTTGATGTTTATGTATTGATGTTTAACGTCTGTGAGAACTGCTGAGGCATTTTAACACAACAGAGCTTTAAAAACAAATGATCCCAAGACGGGCTAAGTTAGGAATATGTTTAAACATGTTTCTGTAGCTGTGTCTCTTTTTTTTCGCTGTGTTCTGAGGAACTGTTTACAGGAAGTGTGTACGCTATGAGGGGGAAGAGGCCTGTGTGTGAGACCAGGAGAGAGAGAGAGAGGACAGCTTACCCATGTTTACTGTCATCATCCGGAAGTGACCCTAGTGAACTCAAGCTGAACGCTCGACTCCTTTCATCAGGGAAAATCTCCACTCTGCAAACACAACATAAACAGAGTGAATTAGTAAATTAGAGACATCATTAACTTGAAATACTAACAAACAGACAAAAATGGTAATAATAGAGACCCAAAAACCCCTTACATGCCTCTGCCAATGCTGCAACATCACAGAGGATTTACATAACATTCATGGTTCAGTGTGTCTCCACCCAATTGCAAAATTTACAGAAAATGACTCAAGTTCAATGACAATGATGATGCTTGTTTTTTGTGCTATATAAAAATACCTTAAGAATACAGTTCTCTTCTATTATGAGCATGTTTTTTTCATTTCTGTAATAAAATTAATTAATTTTTTGTTTGTTTGTTTTTTTGGGGGGGGGGGGGGGGGGGTGTTATGGGGTAGTAGCTGGGGATGCCATGAAAAGAAATGGTGTAAGGCAAACCCTTAATCATTGTAAAGGTGACATTTAGTTGACGTGCATAAGTACATGCAGGCTTAACAAGGACACTGTAAAATATATATTTTATTTTAGTTGGAAGTAGATGCCATCTTAAGGATTTTAAGGAAACAATGTCATTTTGTGGAAAAACAAATTATTCAAAGCTCTGGTTTTATATAAAAACTGGAAGGAGTCTTTAATACACATATTTTAGAACTTGTAATTCTGTATAAGTAAGTGTAAGTATATTTATATATTTTTTTAATTTAGCGAACAAGACTAGTACTGAAAAATATAAAGCCTCAAAAAAATATATGCCTCAAAAAAGTTTTTAAAGTAGTATCGTTTTGCATAATATAGTAATATTTCTTCTATTCTTATTCTTATTATCTTAAATTATTATAGCTATTATTATTTTCAAATTACAACTATAATAATTTCTATTTAAAATATATTTTTCCAATATACACAGAAAAATATGTGATATGATGGATAGGACCTCTGCAAATATTACAAATATTATAATTTTATGTGTGTGTTTGTGTGCATGTGTGTGTGTGTGTGTACATATATATATATATATACACACACACACATACACACACACACATATGCTGTACATACATATATTTTTATTATTATTTATTATAATTTAAGGTAAAATTATTTAAAATGTATTTTGAAAAAAAAAAAATATGTGAACACATATGTATAAGGAAAATATGTCTTTCCTTTTACTTTGTGGTTTTAAACCAAATTTTTAACAGTGGACATTCTTATCACTCTTATAAGTCATTGACCCAAGCATATCTGATCACTTGCCTCAATTATAAAAAATTACAAAAAAAATAATAATCTTGGGACAATTTCACAGCACAATGACATTTTTTTCCTGAAAAATAATTCAAAACATTTTTTGATTATTTGTGATATGACCCCTTTAAATAAGACATTTGTCGCATTATGTCACACAATGCAGTTCTATTCCTAACGGTCCACTGTAAATAAATCATAACTGGCCATAGACAGTGTGTCCGCCTGCCAACAGCAAACACAGCCATCATCTCCCAGTCTAATTTCATATCATTCTTCAGATGAGAGAGGCACTTGTGGTGTTGTCTTTGAAGACACAAAGTGCCCTCTTGCCCTTGAGACATTGTTAAGCCACACTGAGCGGGATAAAAGTGGAGTGAACGCTAAAGGTAGCGACCACGGAGCTCTTCAAAGACGAGTCGGAGAGCTTTTAATACCAGACAGCGAATCTGTCACCAGCAACCACAGGCTGATCTGAGAGCAGTTTTTCATATTCTGACACATGAAAGGCAAGACAACGAGGTCTATTTTTTGTCCATTTATAATTGTCAGCTTTACGCAACAATATCGACGAGTCGCCCAGAGACACGGCAGAAAGAAGAGCAATTACGGTCATCAGCAAAGCGAGAAAAAGCCCTGAACTCAAGAGGGTCAAAGTACAAAGTGCCAGCGAAAAGGTTACGAACATTTGCACGGAAAATAGCTATACAAATTGGAGCAATCTGTGCCTGACTGTAAAAAAAAAAAAGCCAAATATCGCTATATTTTGCTCTTTTTGTCAAATGCTCTTTGCGGTGCGGCGGAGAGGCTGTTTCTCTCTTGATGGCTCTTGTAGTGATTATGTCAAATTACCTAGCTGGAAACGATGAGTCTTGAGTAAACAGCACTTTCTGCGGCTGATGGGATGTGATTTCAAAAGCAGCTGAAGTTAAAAGTTGACATGACAAGCTTTTGTCAAGTGTGTCATATAATATACGTTTAAAAACATCAAGTGGTCGTAAATGATGATTTAGTCATCGTTACATGCTAACACAAGCATTTCCTTTTTATTTGGCAATGTCGGTCAATACAAAAAAAAAATGTATCTGTTCAAATAAAAATTTTAAAGAAAAAACAGAAATGTTTTAATAGCATCTCTGATTTAAAGTTTAATAGTATAAAACATTAACAGTTTGATCAATTTCCATGAATCAGTTAAAACTGTCTATTAATCGATTCAAAACTCATTGATTCAATGATTAATTTTGCCTCACTACTCAAAAAAACATTCACTGAAGTGCCATTTACTTATGTTTTAGTGAAGCATAGCTAAATATTGCCCTTTCTTACTACTATTTTATAATGGTACATAATTGAAGATCATTAAATATCCTTCCTAATTATGTTCATTTATCCAAATTCATCAGTGAGAGGAAAACATGCTGCTTGGTGCAGAGTTGTTACTGCTTTTCTAGGTTTCTATTACTTATTTTGCCTGGCTAGTGATAAAAAGTGAAAAAACACTTAGAAAAATCCTAGCCTCATGATGGCAAGTTCTGCCTTAAGATAGAACAACTCTCATTTACTTCAGAAAACAGCTGTCTTTCTGTGAACACATTTTCTTAATTTTTTTAGTTTTTTAATTGCGACTGTCACATGTATTTATTGTAATAATGAAAAACTGATGCTGATGATGCTGCCAAAACAAGCAAAAAGACTGCAAACGGCTAAATAGCAGAGGAATGCAGGGTGAACTTGTGCCCTATAAGTTTAATTCCAGAAAGCCTCTGATAAAAGACTCTTTTAATAGTGCAAAAAAGAAAAGAGTTAATCGCTTCACAGACATTCTTTTAGGATGATACGCAGTTACCAGTTACTACTGGAGTTTGGCTCAGTGGGAATCTAAACTCAGACACACCTCCTCTCTCTGGTAAATCTTAAAGCGTTTTTTTTCTGTCTCTAAGCCTCATTCAATGTTCTTTATTTTTCCCTCTTTGTTTCTGAAGCTTGCATGGTCCCTGAGTTTCTGCAGAAACAGTCAGCGCAAAAAAATGTCCTGGGCTCCTGACAGAAACACAAAAGGGTTTGCTGTAAGTTTCCAGAGCTCAAGCCAAGGCGTATGCTTAGTCCAGTTAGAACTGGACTTAGACCATTTGAGGAAGAATACTTGGTGGAAGAACACAAAAAACAACACTAATGCAAAAAGTGACACAGTTTGTGCACTTCATGATCCTATACATGCTGATAAAAAATAAAAAAAACATACTATATGCATAAGACTTTTTTTAAAGGGGTCATTGGATGCCCATTTTCCACAAGTTGATATGATTCTTTAGGGTCTTCATGAAAAGTCTGTAACATAGTTTGGTTAAAATTTCTCAATGGTAGTGTAAAAAACACCTTTTTTACCCTGTCAAAAACAGCTCTTTTCAGAGCAAGCCATTTTGTAGCATTTTCCTTTAAATGTAAAGGAGCTAGGCTGACCCCGCCCCTCTCTTCCGAGCTGCTCTCTGAGAGACTGTTTACTTTAGCCGCATTCATTGTGAAACTTGCTAATTAGCACAGGTGATTTGCAAAGATTCATTAAAAAAACCTTATACTCACTTCTTCTGTAGGTGAAGCTGGATCACGAATGATTAGCGAACAAAGATGCATTTAGGTAGATCGGGGGCGCATTCCCTTCAAAAACAAACGTAATCCACTGCGTCTTCAGTGGCTCAGATGTCGGGAGTAAATGACGACTGCTGTGTTCATTATTACATCCAACAACAGAACACCTCAATCGCTTAGGAGTCAGTCTACATCTGCTCCAGAGGTGAAACAATGGCAGACTGATGACAGCTCACTCAGGGCGGGTCTAAGGTAAGACGCCAGTCCAGTCTGTGCTGAAACGCTACTGTCAATCAAACTATCGTGGGTGGGGCCTGTTTTTGTGACATCACACAGACAGGCCTCTGAGATCGGCTCGATTTGAGAAGGGCTAAAGATTTTAGTAGATAAAAAAAAACCACTGGGTGGATTTTTATCATTATAGGGTGGTTGTGTACACACACTGCCAACACACAAAATAAAATATTAGAGGTGCACATTAATTCTACACTATAAAAATTGTATAGGCCTACTATTTTCTCAAAATTAATAAAAATAAAACACTAATAAATCAACAAATAGGCATCACAACATTATAAATGTACAGAATGAAAGAGAGATTTGCCAAAGATTACACTTAACACTTTTCTATTAGTGTTTTTAAAGATTAACTTCAAGCGAACGCTGTGTAAAAATGGGAAAATGAGCATGCACAAATTAATATCCAATATGATACAGAAAGAATATTTAAAAAAAAAAATCTGTATTATGGGCTGAAATAAAGATCACGTTTCAATAAAACATTTTTTAAAAATACTATTGAATAATAAACAAACCAAGAATGTTTATATTTAATTTTATATATTTACATTTATATTATAAATTGTATTTTTTTATCAATTAAACGTATTATAATTTATATATTTAAATTTATATTTTACATGATAATGTACAATATGAAAAAAAGGATATTCATTTGAGATTGCATTTTTAAATTATTAGTGTTTTTAAACATTAACTTTAAATGAGCATTTTAAAAAATCTCTAATTTGAGCTGATTCTAATATTCAGAAAATATGCAAAACTATTACATTTCAATTAAATATTAAAAAAAAATCCAATGAATCATAAACATACCAAGAATGTGTATAAAAACAAATAAAAGTTTTGATTTTGCATTGCCTTTAAGAACTACTGCTTGATAATCTAATGCATAAATGTCTTTATTAATTAAGATAATGAAATAATCAATCACTGTGCCAGCATCTGAAAGCATCCACTGTGTCTTGATTTCAATAGGAGCATTGCATTGTGGGCATCTCTTTAGATTTGAGGGATACTGTCACATCTCCAACTTGGCTCCTCAAAATCCATTTAAAAAGGAACACACGCGAACACGCTGACCTTGCGGCTGCTATAAACACATTTAAGCACCGAGGGACTGATGTGCTGCCAAAAAGCAGGTGGCCCTCCAACATGGCGGCGAGCATCGCGCTAAACCCCTCTGCCCTCGCTGCGTCTGGCACCAACCGCCAGCTCTCCAGCCCATCTGCTCGCTCACTCCACGCAGCACGAGAGCGGTCCGCTTACCCATGCACCCACCGCACAACCTGCCATTCATGCCACACGCCTGACACCAACTCTCTAGATCGGTCTGATGTTGTCAAACCGCCGTTTGCTGAAGCCTGTGCAGCTTGGCTTGGCTCAACGACGATCCCAGGTTTTTATTTAAAAAAAAAGCAACAGCATGTGGGAATCCAAAGAAAGAGCGAATGGGAAACTAAACATTTAGTTAAATGTTGTCAAATTAGTTCAGCTTAGTGACGCTTTCATTGCTGTAACAGATTCAGGTTGTCTGACATTCACCGCTATCTTCAAGGGTGGACTTTTGGCAGGAATGAAATCGGCTTTCATGGTACATTCTCTTCAACATATTACATCACCCCTCCAAATAAAGTCAAGTCAAGTCAATCGAGCCGGATTGTAGGGTATTTCCTGCTTTTCCATGAATTTTGAGGACGACTCACCAGCTGCAGCTCCTAATGGCTTGTGGAAAGCTTTTCCCCTTTCAGAGAGTTGAGCAGAAAAAACACATTGATTGTAATCGAACACACAAGCAGCACTAATGTGAAACTGCATCTATTTGTAAAAGGGTTAGGAATGGCATGGTTTGTTGCAGCGAAACTCAATACTAGCTATATCGTGGCCCATGTGACGTCGTCAACAGAAGTATCACAAACATATCTTCTTATAGTGTAAATATCTGATCAAAAATACAGTAAAAACAGTAATATTGTGAATATTATTTCCATTTAAAATAACTGTTTTCTATTTTTCTACAGATTCCAGCATTTACTAATTATTACAATTAAGTTGTATCTGTTAATGTTATTTCATGAACCTGAGCTAACATTGGCTAATAATAAACAGCTGTATTTGTATTAACTTATGTTAACAAAGATCAGTAAATACTGTAACAAATGTATTGCTCACTGTTAGTTAATGCATTAAATAAATTTAACAAATGGAACCTTCTTGTAATATTCTTGCAATGCTTCTATATTGTATAACCATATTAAAATATACTGTACAATTATACCACAGATCATACCACACATAGGAATGCATGATATATTGATACATGCTAGGTATTGGCAGATATTATTGTGTTTGTTTTAATGCTTCTTTACTTATTTTTACATTTAGATGAACGCTGCCATCATAAAACACTTAAAAACCCTAAACATTTAATTACACTGTTCAATGTGAATTTTTAGCAAACCTCAAAATGAATATGCATTGTATTATAATGTCTAAATGAATTCATTTGTATGGTCCAGACTTGGTATGGCACCATATGAATTACAATAAGAAAATTAAGAGTGTGGCTAAAGAGCTTCCCAATGTTGAGCATGCAGCTCTGCATTACATGGAAATAGAAGACACGACATCAACGTTTTTTTTTGCCAAAGAATGATGTAATGTACCTGCATGCAACTGAGTGAAAACATGTAAATGATCAACAAAAGTTTGAGAGGAAACCATGTGGGCAACATAATGAAATGATTTTGACCCATAATGTAGTTAAATGTGATCTCTAGAAAACCTGCATAAACTATGAATTTTTTTAATATTGTACATTATAATATTATGATGCATACATTTACTTATAGCATTAAAAACAATCTTAGTTCTTAGGATTTTATTTTTCATTCATTTAATTCATGAATGATTCATTATCGTATTGTGTATTGGAAATAATTATCACCTTATCTGCATGGTCCAGACATTTTTTAATTAAGAGTGTGGCTAAAGAGATCCTGTTTTGTGGCCCATGAGCTTCTCTAAATTGTGCCGTTGAATTTGTGACATCAACGTCTCTTTGCAAAACAATAATGTAATGTACCTGCATTTAATACGAAACCATGTGGGCAACAGAATGAAATGATACTGACACATTAAGCACCTTATCAAAAATAAAATATAACCTTTATGATCAAAACCACATTGTCAATAGGTCAACAGGTGCCAGACCTTTCTTACCAACTATCTAAACAGCCACCCACACACATCATCTAAATGACAAAAGCTGGAGTTTTCCTCCTTTATTTGTTGCCCCCGCAAGTTAGATTCACAGTTCCTGCAATGAGTAAACCCAACGGGTCAGCGCTCACCGATAAGGACAACCCTCTTCCTTTGTCAGCAACTCGGTGACTCACAGGTTGTGGCAGCGGCTTTTCTGGGAAATGACACAACATCAGCTTTGCTGAAGCCAATTCCTTCTTGGGACCACCGAGGAGAGTCTTACTTGCATAATGCATAATCTACTTTTCTGCATTGGGGTTTTTTTTCACAGGTGAGGTGACGCACACGCACACATATAAACACACTAACACACGACTACGCCAGCACACTCCCTTAGCAGACAATTAGTGGTCGACCGATATTGTTTTTTTGACAGCCGATGCCGATATCTTCGAAAACAGGGTGGCCGATGGCCGATATAATTTTAATTGATATTTAAGAAATCATTTGAAAATGGATTAAAAAATAAATGTAAATAAACATACTTATACTTTAGATGACAAAGTATATAACAAATAAATAAATATTTAATAAAAATATAATTAAAAAGGAAGTAAACACTGTAACCAACAGGGTGCTCAGTATTCTGGGAAGATTGTGTGCATTGGGAATCATATTTTTTCAAATAAAGCCAAGGTAACACTCATTTTACATACAGCACACAGTGGAAATGACATGAAAATGGCAGTGGGCAAATGCATAAAGCGCAGCACAATTTGAAATCACGAGTTTAAAGTTTTTCGATCGCGTGTCTCCAGTGAAGCTGAACTCTCCTCCTGTCCGGTGTCTGCATTCAATTCGCACGGACCGACCGTCACACAGAGCACACGCGAACATGCAGGATACAAATGCACACTTCACAAGATTTCACAACTGGATTCGACTAAGTCTGCAAGGTTTGTGAAATTAAATGTTCATTAGTCATTTAAAGGTTTGTTTAAATGATATAAATGCGTATTTGCTGAATGCTGACGGCAAACGAGAAAGTATTATAATGTTTG
>NW_015554138.1:62975-63685 GCF_001515605.1 Sinocyclocheilus anshuiensis
TATTTATTTTAATTAATATTTAAGAAATTTGAAATAATTTGAAAATTGATTAAAAAATAAATGTGTTAAATAAACATACTTATACTTTAGATGAAGTATTTTTTACAAATAAATAAATATTTAATAAAAAATATAATTAAAAAGGAAGTAAACATTGTAACCAACAGGGCACTCAGTATTCTGGGAAGTTTGTGTGCATTGGGAATCATATTTTTTCAAATAAAGCCAAGGAAACACTCATTTTACGTACAGCACACAGTGAAAATGACAATATGGCAGTGGGCAAATGAATAAAGCGCAGCATAATTTGAAATCACGAGTTTAAAGTTGTCGATCGTGCGTCTCCAGTGAAGCTGAACTCTCCTCCTGTCCGCATTCAAGTCGCACGGATGGACCGTCACACAGAGAACACGCGATTATGCAGGATACAAATGCACACTTCACAAGATTTCACAACTGGATCCGACTAAGTTTGTAAGGTTTGTAAAATTAAATGCTCATTAGTCATTCAAAGATTTGTTTAAATGATATACATGCATATTTGCTGAATGCTGATGGCAAACAAGAAAGTATTACTACTTTACTCTATTACTAATAATATAAAAGCAATCGTTATAATACTTTTTGTATACATTTTAATTCCTTTGTTTAACCGTTCTATTTCATTATTAGACAGACTTCTATCCGTATTAGACAGAACTGTTAACGAC
>NW_015554138.1:65258-106036 GCF_001515605.1 Sinocyclocheilus anshuiensis
AAGTATTTTTCACAAATAAATAAATATTTAATAAAAATATAATTTAAAAGGAAGTAAACTGTAACCAACAGGGCACTCAGTATTCTGGTAAGTTTGTGTGCATTGGGAATCATATTTTTTCAAATAAAGCCAAGGTAACACTCATTTTACATACAGCACACAGTGGAAATGACATGAAAATGGCAGTGGGCAAATGCATAAAGCGCAGCACAATTTGAAATCACGAGTTTAAAGTTTTTCGATCGCGTGTCTCCAGTGAAGCTGAACTCTCCTCCTGTCCGGTGTCTGCATTCAATTCGCACGGACCGACCGTCACACAGAGCACACGCGAACATGCAGGATACAAATGCACACTTCACAAGATTTCACAACTGGATCCGACTAAGTTTGCAAGGTTTGTAAAATTAAATGCTCATTAGTCATTCAAAGATTTGTTTAAATGATATACATGCATATTTGCTGAATGCTGATGGCAAACAAGAAAGTATTACTACTTTACTCTATTACTAATAATATAAAAGCAATCGTTATAATACTTTTTGTATACATTTTAATTCCTTTGTTTAACCGTTCTATTTGATTATTAGACAGACTTCTACCCATATTAGACAGAAAAACAGCGAACAAGAGGGAGAATGTGAGCACTGTGTGCTCAGGCGCTGTCAAAATAAAAGTCTCGAACGCATCGGCCAAACAGAAAAACTTATTGGCCAATGCCGATATTTGAAAAATGCCAAATATCGGCCGATATATCGGTCGACCACTACAGACAATACATTCTGAAATATAGATTCCTTGTCCATGTACACACCTTGGTCGAGAACCATATCTGTAGGGAACAAAAAAGAAGACAGACCCAAGAAAGACACAAAGTTTACATCCAAAGCAAAGCAAAAGGATGATTGTCATGCAGCTAAAGGAAGAGACAAAGAAAAATACATGTGTGAATAATAAATAAGAATGTCTATAAAACTTTTTAAAATCTGCCAAGTTCTTAGAAATGCACTATTTGTATTCACAAATTAGCTTTTGAAAAACTTTCAATAAATGTTTACAATTAATATAAATAATATTAATATAACCATCAAGTAAAAAGTACTTTCCTTAAACCATGAATACACCTTAATCGCTATTTTAATTTTTTAAATATATTTTACAAAGTAAAAAGTTTTTCTTATTTTTCTTCATAATTTAAATACATAAAGACATTTTACAGCCTGAACTAAACTTGCCTTGTTATAAAAAACAAATTATTTCAAAGATGAAATGATTTTGACATACAGTCATTTTTGGATGCTTTCAATTATATCATTTTTTTCTGCATGTTGGTTGCATCACTTGACCTTGATTTTGGTGAGCAAAACATTTCAAATATTACTCAGCAGTTTGGTTAAAATAATATTTTTTTCACTAAGAAATGACTATATACTGTATTAGTGTTGTCAAAAGACACGGTATTTCGGTACCAAGTCGGTACTAAAAAAATTAAAACGAAACGCAGTCACGACCTCAAGAGGAGGAAACGCATCAAACTAACAAAACACCCCGATCAAGTTCAAGCAGGTAAGTTTCAATTACATTTTTAATATTTAGAGCTTCTGTAATGAATATTATTCCACATTTTAATTTGAATTTCGGATTGAAATAAACATCGCCGTTAGCGTATACGTAGTTAATCGTTAGCATAAGCGCGGCTAACGCTAATATAATGAGCATTAGAATGAATTTTGTTCATTTTGTTCAAAATTATTTCTTTAACTATTTAATGCTCTTATAACTTTTATTACTGTAAAAAACTGGAGGACATAATGGTATTTACTATGTTTACACACCAGAGGCTTTTAAATTAACTGTGTAACCAAAATATGCGTGTTAGAGAGGTGAATCTTGTTTACTTTTTTCATACTTTTATTAGTTGTGGGAAAACTTGAAACACTTTTAAGTAAGTATAAAGAATGGCATTGGTTTTGTACATTTAATTTTTGTTTAATGTTATTAATAAAAATGTTGTTCAATTAGCATGTTTTTGTGTTTTGCTTTGGTACCGAAATTGGTACCGAGAACCGTGGATTTTCACTGGTATTGGTACCGAATCCTGAAATTTTGGTACCGTGACAACACTATAATGTATACACAGTGGAGATAAAAATTAGAGAACAACGTACAATTTCCTAAATTTCGAGGTAAACTGCTTAGTCCAATATCCTAACAGGAGTAAAAGTGTTTTTGAGCATATTTCATGAGTTAAATATATTCTGAAGCACAGTATAAAAAACTTAAATGAGAAATTTGAAAAAGAACTCTGGTCAAAATTAGAGAATACTTTTAGATATCTCCCAGTTAGATATCTCTCCTCACTGTGAGTTAATCTGGCACCTGGTGCTAATTTCCTTAATTATCTGACACACCTTATTTGAACTGGCAGCCCTACTTTCCAGTTTTCACTGAGATTGCAAGATGGTGAGCCGTTCTAAAGTGACTGAAACCCTCTGACAGCAGGTTGTCCAGATGAAGGCCATAGCAAGAGAAGTTGGTCTTTCCAAATCTTTGATTTAGAATATTGCATCTTTACAATGTCAATAACTCATTCAAGTCCCCCAAAAAGGCTATCCACATTATCCACGAAAAGACAAATGCACGAGAGGACAGGATAATGCAGAGAATCTCTATGGGCAATCGGTTCAACACTGCAGCTGGAAGTGCTCGCCATTTCAACGCTGAAGAGGGTCTCAGCATACAGTGTTTAAGAGACATCTGACTGAAAGCCCACTCTGCAGTGACCAAACCTCTCATCAGCAGAAAAATCAAAAGGCTAGGCCTTTATTTGGTCCAAAGCATTTATTTGGGTACGATGGGAAACATTATGTTCGTCGCCAAACTGGGGAAAGACTGAACCCAAAGTGTGTAAAGTAGTCAGTGAAAGTTGGAGGAGGAAGTGTCATGGTTTGGGGGATGTTTTCTGCAGCAGGAGTTGGGCCTCTTATACAGCTACATGGCAGAGTGAATGCAAATGTTTATCAGAACCTCCTGCGGCTACATGCTGTTCCTTCCCTGCATTTATCACCCAATCAGGCTGCAATTTTCATGCAGGACAATGCCCCTATCCATTACAAAATGGGTAAAGCAATTCCTTGAAGCTGAAAACGATAGTCCCGATTTTAAACCCAATTGAAAATCTCTGGAAAATCCTTGGTGACAAAGTTATGGCTAAGAAACCCACTACAGTCTCCGAACTGTGGAAGAGACTGGAAGAAGATTGGACCAAGATCATACCAAAGCAGTGTGAGAGACTATAGTGATGTCCTGTGGCCGCAGGTGTGCTGGAGTCATTCAAAGCAACTAATTTCTGACTGCTGTAACCTTCAGAAACTTTAGTTGTAGTCTTTCTTTGTGCTACAATCATTGCTGTTCTCTAATTTTGATAACTGTGTTTTACACAAAATAAAGGGTTTGTGTTGAAGTGCCTTGGTTATTTTGTAAAACACTGCACGGTATAGCCACAACTAAAAGTCCTTCAAATGTTAGGCTAAATGGTGAAGATTACATTATTTCTGAAAAAATCAAGTGCTCATAGTAGTAGTAGTATATTTTTATTTAATGCCATGTCAGCATCTTAGGCTATTTTCATGGCAAAAACGATTCAAAAATACAAGTATAACAAATACAATAAAACCAGCAAACAAACAAACACAAGTTTTATTACACAAGATTTTTTTTACATTAATCAAGAGGTCATAAATTGTTCTTTAATTTTGATCTCCACTGTATATATAAAGTTAATTAAAAATAAAATTATTTATTTTAATAGGGCCCTTAATAGGGTTCTTTTTTTTTTTTTTAAGAATTTCATTCTTTTAATTCAGCACATAAAAAAAAATCTCTCTCCTGATCATATCCACAAATGGAGGACTGACCAACTGCATGTAATATAGGCTGACCTGAACAATTAAATTAGACACAGCGAGCTCAAATCACAAATAGGCATCATGATGGAATTGCTGCCTTATGGCAATCATTGATTATTTTCACATAAGGAATACATTTTGAGACACAGAAAACAAGCACCATCTGCACAATAATATGTTGTTATCATTGTATAACGTCACTCACTCACAAACACCCACACACATGCACACAATTTCTTTGTTTTTCTGCTCATTTGTGTTAATATATGGTAGCAGATGTCTCCAGGGCAGCTGAAATCATTACAACGGCAGAAATCTGCTCTGAACGTCAGTGGAATTTCAATGATTACCCTTCACTGTGCCTGCAGTGAGACCACTTTAGGTTTCAGCGCTGCCCATGTCAGGTTAAAAAAGGGGATCTGACACGTATCACTCGCTTTTGGATTTGATCGATGCTTTCGCAAGTAGAGGTTTTCACTGCGAGTCAGTAACAATTCGACAGGTAACAAAGTGCATCCTGGTTTCACAACAATAACTGCGGTTAGATGGAATTAAACTGCTGCAGTATAACATCTGACATTGCTAAACAAGAACAAGCCGCAACATTCAGGGTGATCACAGAGATCTCTCTTAGTCATGGAGGTAACTTTATTAGTCATGCTTGAGGGCAAGCATCACTATTACTATTGTAGTTAGGGGTTTGTGCTTTGAGAAATTCATCATCCATCATTGTTTGAGCTAATATCTCAAATCGAGTGGCTTGTTAAGGAGAGGAGCGGTTTTAATTTTATAAGACCTCAGTCATATAGGACCAGAATATCATGCACTTTTAAAAATAAAGTTTCTTTATTGGCATCGGATCCATGAAGAACCTTTAACATTCACTCTTAAAAATAGAGGATCCAAACAGGGGGTTTTCACAGTGATGCCATAGAAGAACCATTTTTGGTTTGCAAAATAACTTTTCAGTGAATAGTTCTTAAAATAATATATTTTTTCCTACTGTAAAGAATATTTAAATAACCTAAAGAGCCTTTTTGGCTCTTTTTTTTTTTGGCTATAAAGTACCTTTTGTGGAATGGAAAGGTTCCATGGCTGTATTTGGTGTAATTAAATGTGTTTATGTGGTTTAAGGTTCAAAAAACACATTATTTTCCACATACTGTACATTATTGTTTCTCCTCTATGCCCCGCCTTTCTGAAATGCGTCGATTTTTACAAAGCTCATCGGTCTGAAAAAGCGAGGTGTGCTCTGATTGACCAGCTATCCGAAAACTTGAAATCGCATCATATGACCCCTTTAAACGTTGTTCATGAAACCATCAATTTTGTAAGTGTTTTGATTGGATTCTTAAAAGGTACTTTATAGTGGAAATTAATTCTTTAGAATAAGACAAAATGGCTCTTGTTCAGTTCTTTGAAACTGAAGCAGTTATATCATCGCCATATGTAAACCATCTTGTCGCCCAACTCTAAACTGCTAAATGTGGACAATTAGGCATTAAGATATTATAAACAGTCTCGTGAAATTCTGTATAGTTTCTTTGCTACTTTACTATCTAAATTAAAAAAACGTTTGCATGCAAGTTATTTTGTTAATGTAATATCAATATATTTATATAATATTTTGCTGTTATTTTAAAAAATATGTTTTTATTGTTGTGGTCTATTAATGATAATTTTAAAAAAAATTATTGAGAGACCTAAGCAAAATAACTTGAATAAAAACAAAAGTAATCTGTATTGTGTTGGGTCATAAAACGGCAATATCTCTGTCTCGTTAAGTGCTTCTCCCACTCTTTGTAATAAGGGCAATTCACCTGCACTTCATCTTGTCTGACACACAGGACCTAATTACAGGGCTTCCTTTCGTCTCATTAAAACAGGGAAGTACCAAAGTGCTTAACAGGATGAAATTAGGTAAGAAACCCTCGAATGCAACTTGTGTTATCACAATCCAGGAAAACTATTTCTAATTAACGCACAAGTGGATGGTATCTTTGATGAACACTTTACGCATAATAGACCAGTTCTGAATTGGAAAACCCTGACCCAAATTTCGACACTTTGATGTCTTTATCAACTGAAACTCTTTATCAAAACTGAACTTGAGGCAAAGCACCACCCCTGTTCTTTCCACAGCTTTAGAGAAAGAGCCTGCAGGAGCCACTCAAATCACACTGACCGCTGGCCCTTGGCTCTTTGGCGTGTGTGTGTCCAATCACTCAAGCGAGCGATAAGACTGCTGTGATTTCCTCTGCGTCTAGTCGGCTAACGCTGAGGTCAGGCCCAAAATTAATGATCCATCATGAAGATCTGTGGCTGACCAGACAACACTTTGAGTTACAGCCACGAAAAAAAGACGTGCTCTAAGGCAACAGGATAAAATACCACGTTTCTCCGACATCCTAATCTTAGGTGGTCATTCATCACAGATTTCAACATCTTTCTCCCAAAATAGTCCTTTAGGAATTGCCGAAAATATGAGTCAGGGTGAAATTAAGTCAACATATTTGCTTTGAAATGTTCCTGTGTGCTCTGAACAGATCTTCCATCAGACATGAAGACTTGTGTGTGATGGCAAGCGATCAAATTTTTGAAATACTTAAATCTTTAGGGGTCTAATGATCAAACTGACAGACTAATAATTTTTCCTTCCATTACTAGGGAGGGCGAATTCAATTTCCTGTCAAGATGCTCCTAACCAGAGCATACATAAACACAGACCCTGAGAATTTGGCTCCACGAGTGTGTAGCAGGCCTGTCTAAAGATGATAAACTTTAAGGTCAGGTGACTCACTAGATCCCATCCTACTCATCTTGCATTTCTGCTATTAATCTGCTTGGATGTTTTGACCAAAACTTGATATCAATAGCTATGAAAGGCTGTTCATGCACAAACATCACTGCACCTGAGTCTGAGGCAAGTATTATGACTCAGAAAGGCTTGGTTGGTGTCTTCAGTTCAATGTAAACCCAGCAATAATTGCAATGAAGGTACAAAGTTCATCTAGATTCCTTCCTCGTGTCGTAAGAAACATTCTTGGCATAGGGTTTGGCTGAGACAGACCTGTGCATATTGCAGAAACACTAACCTATATTCAATGACTCATTAAGCAGAGGGATCTTCAGAAAACAAACTAAGATATTTCAAGGGACAATGAGTGACTGAAGGACAAGTGCAAGAAAAAGTGGCTGTATGTCTATATTTGTATCCCTATTATTATCAGTATCACATAGGCTCTGGCTTTAAATATATTTAAGTTATCTATAGTATAGCTTTTATAGGTCATTCAATGAAAAGGCTGTCATTTGTGTCCCTGATTAATATTTAATTGGCATTAGTTGTGATGCAATTAACTTCTACTATTAGACATTTTTAAATACATCCATATGTATAAAGTAACTTTATTTTTAAATATATTTAATATATATTCACCCTATAAATAATTCTAGGCTTTACTGGACATAACATTTTATTTGTAAAAAATGTTGTGTACTCAACCCTGTTAACGTTCCAAATTCCTCCTTAATAAAACGATAAAAATATCACTTTTTATGCTCTTCAAGGATGTGTCTTTTTTATAATCACTTCATCTTTTATTTTAAGTTTGTGAGTAAGAAGCGATCTTAAGCAGTCAACCCTGTTAACATAATTTTTTGTGCAATGTACAATATAACCAATACAACTCCATAAATCAGAAAAATCTTTATGCATGCTGCTTTTCAAGGACATCAAAGACACTTTATCTTTTAATTTGTTTGATTATAGTTTATCAATAAAGAGCAATGTTAATCACTCAGCCCTGTTACCACAATTTTCTACAGTAAACAAATGATTATTGAGAATGGATATTTGTAGAAATATTAGCATTAAATTCTTTCTAATAAACATTGTAGCTAAATTTACTGTAAAATTTCAACCGTTACTTTTTAAAAGACTCGTAGCTATATTAAGTTTTCATTTAGATTAAGATGAAACAATGCAACTTATTACCACTTTAAAAACAACATTTATCTGATAGAATGTTTAAAATCTTATAGAAATTTCAAGGAAAAGACACCCGTTTCATTCAGTGACCTATGATATACTAATATTTACACACATTAAAATGAGATACAGTGTTTACATATCCAAGTGTAGGTTCAGCCAATGTCACATTTGCAAATGTCATGTATAATTTCAACTGCTATGCATAAGCATGCTTTGTTGACATATGTTTTACTGTACATGCAGTAATATATATCTAGATGTTCAAGTGTCAAGTTCTGCCAAGACAAAACACAACATGAACTTAGAATATGTTTGTCTTTAATAGCGGTGACCTGATACTCTGTTGTTGTCTAATGCAATATGTGTAACAAAAACAATGACGATTTTTGCATTATTGTAACAAAAACAATGACAATTTTACCCTCTATAGCAAATCTTTGCTCACTACCCTAAATATAAGTGCATTCATTATCATTCTAGATAGAACTCACCTTATGTGCGTATCTTCATGCTGGTGCTGACATTTAAGACGAATTAAACCAATGTGAGATTTAAAGCGAGTTCACGGGGGTGAACGCCGTAAAGAAGAAAAATCCGCAAAACAGGGATATATCCGGAAACCGCGCGCACTTGAATACAGTTGTCACGCACAAATTGAAGGGAACCGCACAAATCCACCTTCCGAAAAGCTTTGCGGATTATGTTTTTGGAGCCGGTAATCCAAACAGATGGAGCGGTGTGTGCTTGGGAAAGCTGCAAATCTCGTCGACTGCGCGCCGTCAAAGGAAGAAAGTTTCCTCTCCGCAAGCACTGACTGACGCCGAGTTTTTCCACAGAGGAGCGAGTGAGTGAGAGTAATGTCAGCCTCAGGAAGCGATGACGCGCCGCGGGGGCTACCTACGCTCGGGCTGCGCGCGATTCTGGCGCCCTCGGTCGACTGTGACCAGCAGCGCACTGCAAATATTTAGCGAATTTTAAAAAGGCTACATTTTACGAATAGGGTAATTCATTATTAGGGTAAATTAGTGTTTTATTAATATATTTTTTAAAGCTTTCTTTTAATTATTTATTTTAAGTGGTTATTTATAAAAATTAATCAAATATTATTTTTTAATTCTATTTAGACATGTCAAAAAATTTGCGAAATATGCCTACAGTCAAACCCTAATTTGTGTTTTTAGCGGTTATGTATTATAAATATCAAAATTAAATAGACGAAAAATAAAAACACGCTACAGTGGGTAACAAGTAAATAAGTTTAAATATTCTACGACAGACAGACAGACAGGCAGGCAGGCAGGCAGGCAGGCAGGCAGGCAGACAGACAGACAGACAGACCGACAGACAGATAGATAGATAGACAGGCAGATAGACAGGCAGACAGACAGATAGACAGACAGATAGACAGACAGATAGATAGACAGACAGACAGACAGACAGACATGTATTTATACATAATATATTTTTTATCATTTTACAGCAAGTTATAGAAAGCATTATGCAAAGGACGAGTTTCGCACGTTCAGCATTTATGAATAAAGAATGTGCAAGAATTATAAAGAATTCAGACTTATAAAGTTTACAAAACTGCCAAGAATGCTTCCAATGCTCGTAATAAAATATAATTTCTTTAATGTCTTTTGGATATAGTGTTATTTTAAAATTAGTTCTTGAATAGAAAAACTTTATTTAAACTTTTTAAACAAATTACTTCAGATTTGTACTTCATTCCCCATAATTCCATACGAAGACGTCAGAACGTACTAGCCAATTATATCCAGTCTGACCAGAGAAGCAAGGTTCACCAGGAAACATCATCAGAAATGTAGAGCATAGTTCATACATTAGTCCCTGTTGACCATCTGTGTATGTCTCAATAAACGGTTATCCTTTTATTTTTTCGTGCCCACATTTTTTACATAAAAAATGCACAGAGTGCAGATTTTGTCGGGACATCTGTCGTCAAACAGTCGTGTGGGAATGAGGCAGTGCAGCGCTTCAGCTACTGATCCAAATGATATCGTTGTGGTTCATGGACTACGAACAGCCATCGGCCGAGCGAAGAGAGGATCCTTTAAGGTGGGATATCGGTCAATGTGACTGCTTGACAGCAACATTCACATCATTCTGTATTAAAGTCTGTCTGTGTTATTTTAGGACACTACCCCAGACGAGCTCCTTAGTGCTGTGATGAGTGCAGTCCTGAAGGATGTGGGACTGAGATCCTCTTTATTAGGGGATGTGTGTGTTGGTAAGTCAGATGACAGCTAGCCTGAACAAAACATTATAAGATACACTAAACACAAAAATATGAATGACAATCATATAGGAAGAGTGATTCAAGGAATAGTTCACCCAAAAATGAAAATTAGCTGAAAAATTACTCACCCTCAGGCCATCCAAGATGTAGATGAGTTCCTTCATCAGAACAGATTTGGAGAAATTCAACATTACCAGTGGATCTTCTGCAGTGAATGGGTGCCGTCAGAATCACAATAGTCCAAAAGTAATCCACACAACTCCAGTCCCTCAATTAACATCTTGTGAAGCAAAAAGCTGTGTTTGTGATAAACAAATTCATCAATGTGTTCAGCAATGGTTTAAAGTTAAAATGCAACTGCAAATAAACAAATACGTTTCACAAGTTAATTGATGGATTGGAATCGTGTGGATTACTTGTAGATTATTCTGATGTTTTTATCAGCTGTTTGGACTCCTGACGGCACCCATTCACTGCAGAGGATCTATTGGTGAGCAAGTGATGTAATGCTAAATTTCTCCAAATCTGTTTTGATGAAGAAACAAACTCATCTTCATCTTGAAAGTCCTGAGGGTGAGTCAATTTTCAGTGAATTTTCATTTTTGGCTTTAACATTAATATACACTTAATGCTATTTTTCAGGTAATGTACTACAACCCGGTGCAGGTGCACTGATGGCTCGAGTTGCACATTTTTTTAGGTAAAATGAGTAAATTAATAATAAATCAAGATATTGCTAAACATTTGAATTGGCTGCAAATTCAAGACTTTCTTTATCTTTCAGTGGTTTTCCTGAGTCTGTACCCGTATACACTGTAAACAGGCAGTGCTCTTCTGGACTACAAGCACTTTTTAATATTGCAGGTAAGAATTACATGTTAACCTGTAAAATGGCCTGTTTGGGCTGCACCATAATAAAATACAGTATTGTAGTTTAAAGAGGGTTTTTTTTCTGTGTTTTAAGGAGGAATCAGAGGAGGTTCATATGACATGGGACTTGCCTGTGGGTTAGTATGCTACATTTGTAATTGTTAAATTCAGTAATGGATGTGAAAGATAAAGTGTAGCATTAGAATCTGAATCTTATACCTAATTTCTTTTTCCTTGTTTTCTCTTGTCAGTGTGGAGAGCATGTCCCTTCGTTCACCGGATAACCCTGGAGACCTCAGCCCCCGACTGATGGACAATGAGAAAACCAGAGACTGTATCATTCCCATGGGGTATGCATGTTATTTCTTTTATACTCTGTTTTAATCTTTACATTACATTGTTTTTCTCTATTTTCTTTCAGAATAACCTCAGAGAATGTTGCTGAGAGATTTGGCATCACTAGGGAAGCACAGGACCGCTTTGCTCTCAGTTCCCAACAAAAGTAGGTGCTGCCATGACATTTATGGATAGTTTATACATTCTAGTTGTTGGTATTTAGCAAAAATGCACTCAAAACAACTCAAAGTATTAATTATTTGTGGACTTTTATAACACTAGGGCAGCCATGGCACAGAATAAGGGCTTGTTTGAGCAAGAAATCACAACGGTCACTACTAAATTTGTGGATGAAAACGGCACAGAGCGCACTATTACTGTCACAAAGGATGATGGGATCCGGCCTGGGACTACCTTTGAAGGCCTGGCCAAACTGCGACCAGCGTTCAAAGAAACCGGCAGCACCACAGCTGGTGTGCATATGTAGAATTTTTGAAAACGTAATTTGGTCGTTAAATTCCATAACTCAAATCTTTCATTCCCATTGCAGGTAATGCCAGTCAGGTGAGTGATGGCGCAGCAGCAGTGCTAATTGGGCGGAGATCTACAGTGGAGAAACTGGGACTTCCTGTTTTTGGGGTGCTGAGGGCGAGCGCTGTGGTGGGTGTTCCACCGGACGTAATGGGCATTGGCCCAGCCTATGCCATCCCACAAGCCCTCAACCAGGCTGGTGAGAGTACAGCTGCTCTCACTGTACCTCTATGTTCATATGAGCCATTTATATTCAAGTAGTAATCGTGCTTAAAAATGTATTAAAATAGAATTTCCATTTTCATTATTCCAAAATAATGGTTGTAAATGAGCCGTGTTATTGCATTTGCTTGTGCAGGGCTGACCGTGGAAGATATTGATGTGTTTGAGATCAACGAAGCATTCGCCAGTCAGGTGACTGATAGATTTTCTTGGATTTCCCCCAGTTTTTTTCAGTACTTTCCTGTTATTCATAACAGCGACTTTCACAATATTCCTAGGCTGTGTATTGTGTGGAAAAACTGGGCATTCCTATGGAGAAAGTGAATCCTAATGGAGGAGCCATTGCTCTTGGTCATCCACTGGGCTGCACTGGTGCTCGACAGGTCGTGACTGTGCTCAATGAGCTCAAACGCAGACGCAAGAGGTGAACATACATAATCATATGATAATATCATACAGAAGGGTCCAATGAAAGCTGTTATTTCCCCCAAAGTTTGAATTCCATTAGAATTTTTCTGCATTCCGTTATACAGTAAATTCCATTTTTATCACTAGATTTTATGATTCCATTCTTTTTTCTGCATTGCTGAAATTACACGAACCTAAAACATTACTGCAAGCCTAACTATACAGGCTTTAAATTTAGCAATAAAAAAAGATTATGATCCCTTTTCCTATTTACAGTGTTGTTTTTTGTTGCAGAGGGTATGGCGTGGTGTCCATGTGCATTGGGACTGGAATGGGAGCGGCTGCAGTTTTTGAGTATCCTGGCCAGTGATGAAAGGCCTGTCGCAAGATCCCAAGATGCAAATGTCCTGATGACACGCAGAGAAACGCAGAGAACTAACAGTCACAAATTATTTTTAATCAAGCTGCTAGAAGTCTAACTGTAAACACAAGCAGAGAGAGCACACTTCTTACGTAGTGTGCATCAGTGGGTGTTTGCCTTACTTTTGAGGATGTTCACCATTCAGATCTCACTTTAAAGTGCCGTGCATTTCAACTGTGATAACAAATCATGGAAACAGACACGATTGTATCTGTAAGAGCAATCAGAATACCAACTTTTATCTCTTTGATTTGTGACATTAATCTGATCTGGTCTTTCCTTCTAATATGGATATAGCAGAAGAACTCAGAATTTAAAAAAAAAAACTTTTTTAACCTGTGTTGAGGACCAGTGTAATTTACAAAGGTTGTAATGCATCTCATTTGTTAGAATAAAAATGATTTATTATGTATGAAACTTGTGTTTTAAATGCTAGGTATACTACCTTTCAAAAGTCTGGGGTCAGTAAGATTTTTTAAAAAGAAATTAATACATTTATTCAGAAAGGATGCATTAAACTGATCAACAGTGACCGTAAACTAAAGACATTTATAATATTACATTTTTTTAAATAAATGCTGTTCTTTTGAACTTTGTATTTATTAAAGAATCCTGAAAAAATATCACGATTTCCACAAAAAATATCAAGCAACACAACTGCTGAAAATTCAGCTATGCCATCACAGGAATACATTACATTTTCAAATATATTGAAACAGAACAGTAGTTAGCTATTTTAAATTGTAATAATATTTCACAACATTACTGTTTTTGCTGTATTGGTAAACAAAAGACATTTAAAAACAAAAAAATCTTACTGATCCCAAACATTTGAACAGTAGCGTATGTGTGAAGTAACTGTTTAACTACAACTTGACCTTTGATCCTCAATTCGCAAACATAAACCATAGGCCATTTAAAATTTGCTTATGTTTTTGTGTTGATCTTTATAGTTAAAGGAATAAAACTTTCACAAATACAGTATTTGAAGTATACCGAGATCAGCGTCTAATCAAACTAATGAATGTCTATACAGAGAGAGAGAGATACATCTCAGTTCTTCAGTCTCATATGTGGAATGTGTTTTTTCAGGTGTAAGATTTTGGAGATACAAAACTCTCATCAAATGATCCACTTCCATTGACCTTCAGAACAAGTGGTGTCTCTCCAAGAACCCCCTGCACTGTGATAATAGTTTGGAACTCTTTCTGATCACTGATGAAGAAAATACAATTAGTATGAAGTTTGAAAAATTCACTTGCTTAGGCAAATACAGTAATATAGTTGAACTTTGAACTTCAAACTCAACCTGAATCTAAGTTATTAACTTTTTGCAGGTATATGATACTATCCATTTCTTGAATGAAGTATTTTCTGCAATATGATTTGATTGGTTGTGAGTGTATCAGGTGAGGTGGACTGTACCTCGCAGTGAAGCTGATCTGCAGCAGCTGCTTACAGGATGGTGGATCCCCAAGAAATTTCAACACACCAGAGTCTGGACTCACTCTGAACACTTCATTGCCACCTTCAGCAACTAGACACAAAACATAAGCTCAACTAGATGCAAAGTAATTACCATGATTGTAAAGATCAGATGATAAAAGACAGGATTACAGCTGCAATCTGTTATTACAGCAACCATGTCAATGTTAATGCAACTTCATGATCACTCCACTCCACAACTGCTTCATCCAAAGCCAAAGCATTTTACCTGTAAGTGCGGTCCAGAAGCTACTGGAGCCACCTCTGTTGTAGAGGTAGACCTCTTTGACAGTTGTTTGTCCAACAAAGCAGGTGCCAAAATCCACAGTGGAACTGGAAATGTGCAGTGTCGGTAATGCCAGATTAGCATAAAGGGACACTGTCTGAAATAGTCAAACAGACAATGGTGTTTACGACATGGTTACTTACAGAGGAAATTCAGTTGAGACTTCTGAGACACATCTGCTTGTTTGGCTCCAAAAGCTTAGATATCAAGAAGAAAGCTTGCTTCTGGTTCACAGTTTTGTTTTGGGGTTGGTAAGTTTATATTTAATGTTTTTGAAGGAAGTCTAAAGGCTGCATTTATTTGATAAAAATTTTTGTATAGGCCTACAGTATTACTGTGAAACAGTATTACAATTGAAAATAACTGTTTCAGTATATTTTAAATTGTAATTTACTCCTGTGATGGCCATTATTTCGGTGTCATGTAATCGTTCTGAAATATTATAATGTGCTAGTGCTTAAGAAGCATTTCTTATTAAACAATATTGAAAACAGCTGTGCTGCTTAATATTTTTGGGGACAATGTAATACATTTGTTTTCAGAAAGTTCAAAAGAACAGAAATCTTTAGTGACAACAGAAATATATCTTTACTGTCCCATTTTTTAAATAAATTTAGTGACTCATAAAGGTATTAATTTGAATAAAAGTATTAAAAAATGGCAATTAAACAGTATTTAAAAAACGGTAGTGTAGCTTATCAGAGTTTCTCAAAGTGGGGTCCAGAGTTCAGTTAAGAGAAATAAATAAATGTAAAAAATAATAATGTTTAAAGTTAGATTTAAATATAAAATATGTTAAATGTAATTTTATAAATAATACATTCATTCAATTTGAATAAATTGTATTAAAATGTAAATTTTTAATTACTTTATATTCATTATTTAAAAAATAAATGAAAAGTTAATATTAAAAAGTTAATAATATTTGTTTGAATGAGGCTATTGTTCCAGGACAATATGATTCCCACAAGCTGATTTTTTTTTTTTTACCCATCATCATCTTCAAATGCAATAGCCTTGAATATTGCCTTGAAATGACAGCTCTATCATTGATACCAGCTTTATGAACCTCAAAAAGTGCATTTTGTTCTGTGACTAGTGTATTTTAGCTATTTAAAGGAGCTAAATGTTGTCTGTACACACCTGTACGCTGTTATTGCTGTACTGAATGGTCAAACTCTGCTGAAACTGTAGTGTCCTTTCTCCAGCATCATTGCACAGAAGAGTAGCAGAGGGCTGATCATCTGATTCCTCACATGGTTCATTCAGACAGGTCAGGAGTGAAGCTGAATTATGGAAAGCCACCTTAACCTGCAAATGAAAATGATTATTAAATCACTTCTGTGTCAGATTGAAAAATAGCACAGATTCCTACAGGGACAAAGCAAAAAAAGCTGAAATCCAAGAGCAAAGAAACAATATGACCTGCAAGATTTGTTTAGGCTGTAACAGAAGTGATGTTTGCTCATCTCCTGGTCCAGAAAGTCCTGTTGTGTGTGTGTGTCTGTGAGAGGGTGAGCTGCTGATCAGTTTAAGGCTCTGTCGGGGCAGCAGCACTGAGAATGGAGGGTGTGTGCTCAGTCTGAAACTCAAGGCCATATCCGTATTGTTCTTCAGCTGGAACGTCCGAGTAATCCTGGATTCCTTCTAGAGTCCAAATGGAAAGGCAAAAATGTGCAGATAAACCCTCCCACGACCAACAGGAAATGTCATAATAAACTTGTCTTTGATTTGGATACATATTGTTTGTTTGAAGTGCACCTGTGTGTGTGATGCTGCGTCTAGTGTATCACTGGCAGCTGCTGTGAATTCCAGTACGTCTGTATCCTCTGCCATGTGCACTGACAAACTAAACACACACACTGATTTACAGTTGTTTATATATAATGTATGTATGAAATGCTCATGTTAGAAGCACATTGAAAGATTTTGCAATATGCAGATACTTATATTTGCTAAAATGTAAGTAGGGCATCGCTAAGCGGTTGCTATATGAATATACTTAAATTTGTAACTCACATGGCAGGTTTTACAGTAGCCTGCATGTCCAGCCTCAAAGGTTCTAGTTCATAACCCTGGGCTCTCTCCACTTTGCCCGGAGTTAATGATGCAAGCTACAAGATAAATAATAGTGATATGACACTATCTTGACTGTAAAACTTATTATATTTTTAAAGAGATGCTAATGTAACACAGTCTGTATAAGGTTAGGTGGACATGATTAACATGCCTTAGAGTCCAGGCTCATGAAACCCAGAGCATAGCCGATACATCTTTGATTGGTTGAACATGACAGGATCAGAGGAGTAAAAGACACATGAATGGTGCTACTGCCCCCTGCTGGAACTACCTGTAATAAAGTACATATTAAAGGGTTAGTTCACCCAAAAATGAACATTCTGCCATTAATTACTCACCCTCATGCCGTTCTAAACACGTAAGACCTTTGTTCATCTTTGGAACAGTTAAAGATATTTTTTGATTAAATCCAAGAGCTTTCTGACCCTGCATAGACAGCAATGCAACTGACACATTCAAGGCCCAGAAAGGTAGTAAGTACATCATTAAAATAGTCCATGTGACATCAGTGATCTATCAATGACAGAATTCTCATTTTTGGGTGAACTATCCTTTTAAATGCCTTTTCCCCCATCACACATTAATGTT
This sequence comes from Sinocyclocheilus anshuiensis, assembly GCF_001515605.1. Lineage (NCBI taxonomy): Eukaryota > Metazoa > Chordata > Actinopteri > Cypriniformes > Cyprinidae > Sinocyclocheilus > Sinocyclocheilus anshuiensis. Next base: position 82,644 of record NW_015554138.1, read on the forward strand.
CTACATCCAGATATGGAAATAAAACACTGGAACCTGAAACTGGTGATTCCCATAACCTACAATTTGCTGTGGAGTGATGCAGTATGGGTAGTCAGAGACGTTCCCTTCATGAGGCTTCAGAAACACAGAAAACAGCTTCTTCACTGGAGCCAGAGACCTAGAAGGGCTTCTGCCCTCCTCTCCATCACATTCTTCCTCATTCTCTCCAAAATCATCCTACAAAACAGAAGAAAAAAAGTTGGACCTTTTTGTTTGTGTAGTGAAGCTGCACCAGAAATATCGATTTTGGGATGTTACTATGAAAACTAAGTCTAGACTCACAGATTTGGTCATGAAAGTCGAGCTTGATCCTTCTCTGCTGGGGGTGTGGCTGTCATGCCATGTGGGCGGGAACATGACGGATGAGTCCAGGCCTCCAAGAACCTCATTGCCATCGGCATCCTTCAGAGGAAAGGGCTCACCACATGCAACCAACAGATCTATCAATTTACTATCGCCGACCTCCAAGTTGTAGGTCAGCCAATCCATACGGATATCTGAGAGGTTTCAGAAAACGACGTGATGTAAGTACTTTTGTAAACTTGATGTATGTACATTTGTGAACTTGATGTGGTGAATGGCTCACCGTATGGACTGGTGTTAATGAGCCGTAAAGAGCGTGACACAGTGTCTCCTCCAGAAACATGGCTTCCAAACCTGTCAATCATAAATATCAAAGAACAGTCTTTCCATGTAAACTGCAACATCTTAAGCATCCTATAATACACTGACCGTATAATTGGACCCTGGTTCTGGTTGTCAGGCTGTGGTCCAATCATCTGAAAGTAAATTGGGCAGCCCCTCACAGACATCTTGATAGGAATGGGAGCTGTATCTAGTTCTCCAACCTGAAAGAAAAGTTCAGTTAGGATTCACTGTAACTCAGCTGTTTGATTTGAGAAAGGCAAAATATTTATAATGAAATAAGAAGTTTGATTGTTTTGTGACATACTTTACATATGAGATTGTCTTGATAATCTCCCCACATATTGGTGAAAGCAGTGATATTGATGGTTTGAGTCTCAAATGGGCCGAGCATCCCACTGTTCGGTTCAACAAAGAACGCTGCGCCTCTTCCATGGGAAAGAAGACAGTTTACAAATTCTGGAAGTAAAGAAAGAAAATGCTTTTTGACTTTGCTGTTTCACTTTCACTGATACTGAAGAGCACAGAAGAGTAGGTTCCACCAACCATCATACGCTTTCTGCTGTATTTTTTTGGCCTGGATGGAATGGAGAGGTGCACTGCTCCTGGAAGGAAAGGCCAAAGGGTCAGGTAAAACAGATTTTAAATAGTATTTAATGATAAATAAATAAATAAATTAAATAATAATAATAAAATTAAAATACATAATAAAAGAAAAAGAAAATGTACAAAACATTTTTTTTAAATAAATATTAAATAAAATAAAAAATTAAATTAAAATAATACAATTAATGACTCTGAATTAAGCTTTAAACAATTTGTAAATCATTAAAAAATTATTTTATAATGTTACACAACATTTAAAATGTTGCAATTTCTATTTCAAATAAATGTTGTTCTATTCATCAAAGAATCTTAAAAAAATTATCAGTTTCCACAAAAAAACATTATGTAGCACAACTGTTTTCAACATTGATAATAAGAATGTTTTCAAAACAGCAAATTAAAATGATTTCAGTGATGACACTGAAGACTGGAATAATGCTGCTGAAAATTCAGCTTTGCTATCAAAGGAATAAATTACATTTTAAAATATAAATTACATTTTAAAATACATTAAAACAGAAAACAGTTATTTAAAGTTGTAATGATATTTCGTATTACAATAAATGCAGCATCGGTGAACATAAGAGACTCCTTTTAAAACATTTAAAAGATCTTACAATATTAGGCTAGTAGTTAATTAGAAGGTAAACATGTTTTGTAAATAATATTTTGGTATTAATACAAAAACAATACAGCAGAATCAAGATACAGGATGTACTGTACCTTTCAGAGTTTTCATCCAATTGTAAAGGACAATATCCAGTAAAGTACTCTGCTTCAACAGTGAACGGAGCAGTAATAGCGGTGTGATTTGTTATCAGCAACTGACGTTTGATAGATTTGCCAATGACAACTGGCTCGTGCTCAGTGAAGTCCAGTGTGATTGGTTGGTGATCAGCATCGCTTGAATTAGTACTAAATATACAGCAGAAAAAAAAGAGGATGATATTGCAACCATGTCTTGATTAAAAAAAAACTAATAAAATGACTAAACAAAGACCAGGGAAATGTGAATATGAAGTAAATGTGGATTTACCAATCAGAAGGCAGTGAGTAGGAAACTCTGAGAGGTTTAGCTTTAGAAAAAAATCCCAGCAATAATGGACTCTCCATTCCTTTTACTTCACAAACTGCAGCCACTTTAGTCAGTTCCTCCTAAAAACATAAAAACGCATTCACAATACTGTTTGCACTGGAGCTGTTACATACTGTTTATTTTAGGCTGTGGGTGTTACAGTACTACAGTAGCAGTACTTACAACAGTGTGAGCGGTGAATGATACAGACACTTCTGTCTTGGCATTGGGCTCCAGAGTGCCTGCAGAGGGGCTGAAGGTTGCAGAGCACAGATGAGCTTGTGCACCTTGGAGCTGAAAGGAAGAGAACACCTTGAGAATGACTAAATGTATTGGTCCAGCCTATACAATATCACAACATTAAATCACAGCAATATTGAATTCTTTTGACTGCTCGACAGCCCATGTAAAATAAAACAGGTTTTATTAGGCTACTGAGATGCGTTTTCATCTCAAGTAACTGTATATGATTTTAAACTTGTTTTTCAGAAGATTTGTTATGTGTAAAACTCTTTTGTGAAGAAAAATTGCTGACTTTATTGTCTGTGAGTGTGACCACATTACAATTCAATATCATGTTCTTTCCAAACTATCAACACTGGCTAGGGTTTTTCGAACAAGATAAAAACAGTTTGAGATAAACACATTACGTAAACTGTCTCACCTTGCTCCAGGTGAAGTGGGTTGGCAGCAGTGTTCGGTTAAACAGGGTAACGCTTCTTGTCTGTGGAACACCTACATATAGATCAGTCAACACCAGCTCACAGCTCAGCAAGCACACCTGAGGAGACTGGACGACTGCTTGAACAGAGATGTGACTGAAGACAAACCAATGCACACCTTCACTCAAATGTGACAAAACTAATAACTGGTAACATTTTCTTAGTATTCTTTTCTTGTAGTTCAGATACAATATGACAAATGATATGTCTTATTTCCTCACCAGCCAGTGCCGTGGAGCACAGTTAGCTGTAGGACCGACTCAAAACGCTGGCAGTACAGGGCTCTGAAGACCACATCCACACTGCAGGACGCCAGGGGAGGCAGCACACCTTTATTTGGATTCCTATACACCTGAACACAGATAAATGCAAATAAGGATACAAAAACAGTCCACAAACATCTGTGTGCTGATTTATAATACTAATAATATTTCATAAAAAGCATAGATGGGGTGTTGTACCAGGCCCTTGATTGGCGGCTTGGGGTTGGACAGCTCCTCTAGGCTCCAATGGGCATCTAGCAGGCTGTTGTTGGTGATATCGATGGAAGAGATGCTCTCACTTCCCATTTGCAGCAAACCAAAATCCAGACTGGGCACATTCACTGAGCAATGTGGACCCTGAAGCACCGTATTAAATATAATTAATTTGAATGAGATATATTTTGCTAATGAGAACATTTGTGATGTCCTCCACATAGCATATTGAGTATAAATCATAGGGAAATGGATTCAGACACCTTAAACGTGACCTCAATGGCCAGTCCTATAGTTTGAGGATGGTGCTGAATGTGACACTGCAGGGTGGAGGTAAAATGACCTGGACTCTTTCCAGTCAGAGCCAACTCCATATCGAAACACTCATTCAGCTCTGTAAGCAAGCACATGTTAGAAATCATTTATTTATTTGTTTTGTTTGTTAACGAACAGACTTATACACTACCGTTCAAGTTTGGAGTTTGGAGTCTTATGCTCACCAAGGATACATTTATTTGATCATAAAATGGAAAATATCGCAATACAAAATAATACAATAATAATACAAAATAATACAAAAAACAGAAATATTGTGAAATATTATTACAATTTACAATAACTGTTTTCTATTTCTATATATTTAAAAATGTAATTTATTCCTGTTATGGCAAAGCTGAATTTTTAGTATCATTACTAAAAACTAATGCTAACCCTGGAACAACATATAAAACTACCAAACTTTGCTTAATCACAACGTTTAATCGCAACATATAATCATTGCAGTTAATAGTGTTCACTGTCTGTTTGATTACGTGTAATTTGTAACTGCATGATTCTTACTGTACATTTCTGCCATAGTCACCACTAATAACCTACTCCTAAATATAATGTAGAAACTTAAAATTTTCTGTAAAGCTACTTTGCAACGATTTGTATCGTGAAAAGCGCTATACAAATAAACTTGAATTGAAAAATTTAATTACTCCAGTCTTTATTGTCACATGATCCTTCAGAAATCATTCTAATATGCTGATTTGGTGCTCAAGACACATTTCTTATTATTATCAATGTTGCAAACAGTTGTGCTGATTAAGGTTTTTGTTGAAGCCATTATACTTTTTATTCAGGATTCTTTGATGAATATAAAGCTCAGAAGTACAGTACTGATTTTAAATAAAAATCGTTTTTTAACATAATGCCTGCATTTACTGTCACTTTTGATCAATTTTATGGTCCTTCATAAGTATTAATTTCTTTAAGAAAATCTTACTGACTCCAGACTTTTGAACAGTATATATGTTTGTTCATACATTATTTACTGATACACTGACCTATTTCTCCTGTTGAAGGTTCCACTTCAATTACATGACTGTCAATGATACGCTCCCATTCAAAGTGAATGACTGATTTGCTGTAATTCCACATCTAAAACACACATACACACACACACACAAAACATACACGTCTGAGCTTCAAAAACATTTTATGATGTAAATTAGGGAATTAGGAAAGACGTTCAGAGTAATTTTGACCTCTGGACTCAGCACTACCTTGAATCTCTTGCGGATTGTGTTGTGTATGTAGGTTTCCCCTGGTATTAAAACGGCATACGGCTCAAGAAGAATCTTATACGGCTCAGCAGAACCTTTCACTTCAACCTCTAAAACGGTCACATCATTTACATGGAGAGCTGTGTTGAGACACGTCCTGCAAATCAACACACAGAGGTTTTTATCCTAAATTAATTTTAAATTCAAATATCAAACAGTAAGCAAAGATCATTTTACCCATCGTCACCAATTCTGGGTAGATCGGGAACATCCATGATCACCAACCGGCAGACACTGTGGTAGTCTTTCAACTTAGACAGATAAAAAATTACTGTTCAGAGAGTTACAGTATTTTAGTATCATTGATATACTACTATGGTTTTAATTCTAATACAGTTTTATAGTTTTTGAATTAGATTTTATTTTTATAGTTTGCTTTCATTTTCATTTTAGATAAAGTTTTAGTTATTTCATTGTGTTTTTGTCATTTTTATTCGTTTTTTTATATATGTCCATATAGTTTTAGTTTTTAGTGTGTTTATATGTGTGAGTGCACATACATCCTTTGGACAGTATGTGAGTAGGAACTCATGTTCTTCTGCAGGGCTCAGGATGCCCATGACTGGAGTAATGCTGAACACACTGTCTGTATCAAGATGATGCTGAATGCTGGAGGGGTCTGGAGTCTCTCCAGGCAACAGACATTGAAGGTTGGGTTTCATGATCTGCCAGTGGTACGGGAGCTCCAAGTGTCTACACATAAATGAAAAAAATTATTTACAAACACACCAGTAAGTATCTGCTGTACATACTATTCTGTGTTGACGCAGATGTGCACAGGTAGCTCACGCATTGTTTTTCACGACAACCATCTTCTGTAAGGTGGAATGTGGATTGGTTGGGTTGAATCTGACATAATGGTCAGCTGTGATATCACACAACTCCCCCAATTCAGGCTGATCCTCTCCGCCTGATATTGAAACCAGCTCCACAGTGATCAGCTGACCTGTACCTGAGAAAATGTATTAAAACATCTTTTTGGAGATGTTTGTTTTAAATTTCAGACAAAAAATTACTTGTGTTTGGTTGAATTGATTTCCTACCTTGCAGGGTGATGTCCTTCACTTGGCAGTTGTCACAGACAATGGTAAAGTCCTGAGTAGAGATCTCAGCAGTTGTGGGGAAAAACACAACCTAAACATAAAAAAACACATCCAAACATACGGAGTCACAGACTAGCAGATTACTGAATATTATTCAAATCTAAGCTGTATTTACTGTATGACTGTCAGACTGTATGAAACGCTGTATTCACAAGATCTAAAAATGTGCATACATTAGCATATTCATGTGTCTTTCTTTGCAAGTTGCTTAGGTGATGAACAACAAAATCTGCATCTTAAAAGAAAAGTGTTTAGAAGATCAGATAAAATCTGTTCTGCCAACCAATTACTTATTTTTAATCATAATTACCATCACTAAAAGTTATAATGAGGGAATGTGTGCGCTATACCATCATCTCATAAAGATTGAGCCTGTCAATCAAATCAAAATAGAGAAAATCGCATAGTGTAGGTAGATTAAACTCATAAATTAGTATTGTGGAATCTTCTAGAGGATATATAAATAATTTGTGTAAAACTGATTAACATCTACAGTGGTGGCCAAAATTATTTGAACACCTGACAGATCTGAAAATATTGACATTTCTGCCTCCAAAATATGATTTTATTTCATTAAGTTCATGAAACATGCAGATGGTTGCTCTGAGCACAACATACAGTGGGTACGGAAAGTATTCAGACCCCCTTCAATTTGTCACTCTTTGTTATATTGCAGCCATTTGCTAAAATCATTTAAGTTAATTTTTTTTCCTCATTAATGTACACACAGCACCCCATATTGACAGAAAAACACAGAATTGTTGACATTTTTGCAGATTTATTAAAAAAGAAAAACTGAAATATCACATGGTCCTAAGTATTCAGACCCTTTGCTGTGACACTCATATATTTAACTCAGGTGCTGTCCATTTCTTCTGATCATCCTTGAGATGGTTCTGGGTCTGAATACTTTCCGTACCCACTGTATATCAGATGAAATGAGTCGTACTGTTCTTATCCACTTTTAACTTTAATATTTGGTATGTACATCTTTTGCAGCATTTACAGCAGCACATCTCTCTGGCATAGTGTCAATATACAGTATTTCCTCAGAACTTCAACATTAATGTTATCCCATGCCTTCTGCAACTCAAGCCAAAGGCTTTCCTCTGAATGTACAATAGATCTGTCCAGTTTATTTTCTAACTCGCCCCAAATTTGCTCAATGGTGTTGATGTCCAGACTTTCTCATTTTCAATGTTCCAGCAGATTCCTTCCATCGCAGGTAGTTCTGGCAATAGTTTGTTTTATGGGTATTGTAATGGCCAATTCAACAAAAACAACTGAAATCTCTTAAATATGCCAAGTGGTCTAATAATTTAGAACCACTGTGTGTGTGTGTATATATATATATATATATATACAGGGCCTAAAACTAACTTTTTGCCACACCTGCTATTTGGTATGTACATCTTTTGCAGCATTTACAGCAGCACATCTCTCTGGCATAGTGTCAATATACAGTATTTCCTCAGAACTTCAACATTAATGTTATCCCATGCCTTCTGCAACTCAAGCCAAAGGCTTTCCTCTGAATGTACAATAGATCTGTCCAGTTTATTTTCTAACTCGCCCCAAATTTGCTCAATGGTGTTGATGTCCAGACTTTCTCATTTTCAATGTTCCAGCAGATTCCTTCCATCGCAGGTAGTTCTGGCAATAGTTTGTTTTATGGGTATTGTAATGGCCAATTCAACAAAAACAACTGAACCCTCTTAAATATGCCAAGTGTTCTAATAATTTTGGCCACCACTGTATAAGTTTGAGTTGATTTGTGTGCTCTTCAGTCAGTAACATCTCACCTCTATGACAGTGGACTGTCCAGGGAGAAGACTGAAAATAGAGGGACTGATGGCAAAGGGAGGCTGTTCTGCAAAAGTAGACTTCACTGCAGACTGAGACACACAGAATTATCACTCATGATGGTTAACAACATCCTAAGACAAAAGGTTAAAGCCGCAATGTAACAGTGGTGACGACAGATCTTTTCTTCTGTATTGTGACGTACATCCAAGTGAAACAGTATTGTAAAAAGACAAAAACGTAGGGTGGGGACTTGGTTCTATCTATAGGTTGTTGATTGGATGAGTGGGCTGTGTTTAAAGTGGACTAAATGATTGGAGAAGTCCAGCATGTGTCACCAGTCTGTCATTTAATTAATTTATGATATTTTAATTTAAAATTATGCGCTAAGAAAATGTAAAAAAATGAATAGTTCACAATAGGTTCAATAACCTATTGTTTTTAGAAAATAGATAGAGCGAAATTTCATTTTCACTTTAAGCCGATTTCAATTTAAAATGTCCAGATGAAACTGAGTTCAAGAGTACAGAAGTTTATTTCAACCTGCAGAGTATGTTAAGAAATTATGAGATTTATTAGAATTCATAAATAATAATTCTGTCAAAGAAAGGAATCTTAAATATGAACTGAATGAGATTTCATGTCAAGATTTGCATGCTTACCCTAAGGCTTGATGCAGGCCACTGTTTCTTCGGCATTACACAGAATGTTCCTGCACTCAGTCCTTCATTCCGACATAAAACCTCCATAAACTTCACCCCTCCCACAAGGCAGTAACCGCAGTCCATGACAGCAGGCACTGGCACACGGAAAGAGGAGAGGCAATGATTCAACTCTGAATCCCTTATTACTGATCAATATCAATACAAGTCAAATTAAGATATTTTGGAAAGTCAGTCAACATTGGACCCCACTGACTTTCATTGTTATTTTTCATTTTGAGGTGTACTATCCCTTTAAGATCTAGATGCTGAAAGAGTTCCGTTTATTTTGACTCACAACTGAGTATTGGAGGGGGTCTGCGGGCCTCTAACGGTATAATGAGAGGATATGGCAACTGCGTCTCCACAACCAGAACATCCTCATAATCAGCCAGAGAGTCTGGAGCAAAACGCACCATATACTGGCAACTCATTCCAGGAGCGACAATCCCCCCCTCACCAGGGAACCTGCCTGTGAAACAAAGCTTTGTTACACAGTTTCTTATCTTGATCTCAAAGCAGAAATTCACTGGTAGTAATTATTTCACATTTTTAACAGTAGATGTCACTGTTTCCCTATTCTGCTTCCTCAAGCTGCAGGGTAAATACCAAAGTATTATTAAGCAATTCCTCAGAATCCTGTGATATTCAGGGTTATTTTGGTATCACTGATCTACTATTACAGATTAGTTAATATTTTAAATTAGATTTTATTCTTATATTTTCTTTTTTATTATTTAATTTTAGTTGCTTTAGTAATTTAGTTGTTTTTGTCATTATTTTTTAATGTCTATATCGTTTTTTTATTCTTATTTTAGTACTTAACTTAAACTAAGTGCAAATGAGAAATGTTCCCTTGTCAACTAGATAAATAAGTTAAGGGTTTTTTATATTTTATTTTATTTTATTACAGTTGTAGGAATAGTTCCACCCAGAAATGAATTTTGTCATCATTTACTCACCCTCATGTTGTTCCAAAACTGTATGAGTTTCTTTCTTCTGTTGAACAGAAACGAACACTCTATTCATACTCCATTCTATTTTTTCCATACTATGGAAATCAATGGCTACCAAGCAACTGTTTTGAACATTCTTCAAAATATCTTCTTTTGTGTTCGACAAAAGAAAGAAACTCATACTGTTTTGGAACAACTTCAACTTGAGTAAGAATATTCATTTTTGGGTGAACCATCCCTATAATTTTTGATTTTACTTGAAGTAATGAAAATGTTTTTTTTCATGGTTTTAGTTTTAGTTAACTTTAATAACCCTGACATTTCCTCTAGTAACGACCAGCTTTAATGTAAACTATGCAGAGAGAACTCCTGGCAACATAAATGAGTCTTTCATTGAGGTCGGCAGGTACTTTTTTTCTTTAGACTCACCCAAACCAACAGAGAAGTGTGGGGAGGTTGGAGGCATCATTCGAATGTGACGGCTGGTCGCAGTCATGTTTTTGAGCTCCACCGCAGTCTACAGAAAACAGAAGGCACTATTAAGAACTGAAAACATACTGAACTGGAAAGGAATCATTCAGAAGTGGCTCAGTAGGGAAAATCTAATGAACATTTACACTAGGGGTCATGTAGTAAAAAGTAAAAACCTCACATTACTGATTTAGTCAATAAAAAAAATGCAGTAAACAGTTAAAACGTTTTTAATTTCATACATTTCATGTTGTATGAATATAATTATTCATTCAAATGGACCAAAATAAATGAAATATAAGGTGCTTTTATACCTCATAGACTTGTCCTATTCTGTAGTCAGTGAAGAAGATGACAGGAGGATTCGCAGTGAAGATGGGAGCGGGACCAGGACTTAAGATAGAAAGGGAATTTTGTGACAATAATTTGCCATGTATGAGTTTATGATAAGTTAATAACCAAATAAAAAAACTAAATAATTATTCTACTACGTATCCTCAGATGACATGCTTTGATCATTAAATACATTCTGTAAAAAATGCAGAGGTTTTGTCCTATAACAGTCCATCGGTTTATGTGCAGTAAACTAGAATTATTTGTTGACAGAATATATCTCTGCACTTAGAAATTAACCACAGGAAAAGGTGTTTAGAAATAGTAACCAGTCACAGCAACTAAAATATATACTTTCCCATGAATAGTCAAATATTTGAACCTAAACTCTTGGTGGATATGCTACCTATCAGCTGCCCAGCCACACTTTATGAAGTAATGTATTTCATTCAAACTGGATCTTTTGTTCTGTTGTTGACCGCCAGGACGCATAAAACAGGAACTGCACAGAGCTCATTGACTCAAAATGCAGAAAGAGTCAGCTAAGGCATTTTGATAGTCTTGTGATTCTTTTGGCCGCTATGAAGGGAAAAACCTCATTTAAATGGTCAGACATTTTGGGCCAGACAAGTGAAACAGGCAATGGAGTGGTTCCAATTTAATTGTTCTCTTTGATTACCACCCAGGGGCGCTGCAAGGGGGGAAGGTTAGGACGATTCCAAGGGCCCGGCGTTAGAGGGGGGAACGCGATTTCAAACGAAGGGGACTTACCCCCCACCCGCTGTAAGGGGGGGAAGGTTAGGACGATTCCAAGGGCCCGGCATAAGTGGGGGCCCCCCCGAGTAAATATGCTGTTCAGTGGGGGGCCAAAAACCATAGCGGTGCCCCTGTTACCACCACCTGGCATGCTGATATGTGTTTTTGGAGACAATAAGGCTAATAAAGGACAATAAATAAAAAACTTATATAGGCTGCATGGCTGATTATACTTGTAGAATAATCCATTCTGCTGGTTTGCAATTGCATGTCATGCTTTTCAGATGTCTACATGAGCCATATGAAGAAATATATTACAATACATTCAGGTTAGCATTTATAATACATGGCAGACAAAAGGGTGTGATCTGTTTCTTGAGTGTTCATGTGTATCATATTTCCCCTACCCAAGCTGCACAGATATTATAGCAATAATGGCTGAATAAAGTTGACCAAAATGCAAACAATGCAACAAAAAAGGACAAGGCTTATAGGGATTATAAGAAAATTTATAAAGCGGCCCATTTGCTTTGAATTTGATAGGATGTTGATTAATTGAAGGCACTATGTGTAATTTTTTTGTTGACCAATGGAAGATGGGAAACCGGTTTAAAATAATTAATTAATATACTATTTATACTAGCTAATTATAGAAGTTATAGAAAAAATTATCAAATAAATCAATATCGAGCGTCTTTCTAAGTATGATCTTCCCAAAGAAAACACATATTAAATCAAAAGCACAGGCACACCTCTCTCTGCCAGTGTTTTTCCTGCCCTTTCCCACATTCTCTGGCCTCTTCCCTGGCATGATGAGAGACTTTCCCCCACGCTGAGCATTTGGGAGCAGGAAGCGAGGGTTGAGCAGGAACTTGTGTCGGTCTTTGTGTTTCTGCAAGGAAGCCCTGTCTTCTGCCTGACTCTGAGCGCTAGGCTTCTCCATCCAAGAGGCCTTATGCACCATACCTAGCTTTTGAGTTGAAAAATTGGAAAAATAAAACATTTTTAATAATTTTTTTGTCTGTACTAGATCATTTTAAATTATCCTGCAGTGTGACAAATTAATTTAAAAATTAAATATTTTTAATAGGGCTGTCAAATCGATTAATCGTGATTAATCACATCCAAAATAATTATTTATGTTTACATAATATATGTGTGTGCATTATATATATAAGAAATACATGTAATATGTATTGATATTTATATATAACATAAATCTTACATAAATATGAATATATGTACATGTAAATATTTCTTAAATATATACATGTATGCATGTGTATTTATATATACATATAAATATATACACTGCACACACATATATTAGGTAAACACTACATTTTTTTATTTTGGATGCTATTAATTGCGATTAATCTATTTGACAGCCCTAAACATAAAGTATATATACTATGTATAATATTTATCATAGTACAAATGTAAAAGTCCAAATATTCCATTTATTTATTCAAATAATGAGTAATATTAAAATTACAAGTAAAATAATTATAATAAAAATTATAATCTATAAGAGTATAGCTTGTTATATCTTGGGACATGTCAACTGCCCATAAATACTGCTCATCATGTGATCTGGGGCTACAGTTTATTATTTAATAATACAGCTATTATTTATAAAAAATATAAAGGTCATTTCTGCTCTCTTTGATATGAGGAAAATGGAATAATGTTCAGAGGCAAACCTCGGTCCCCTTGATAGAGCTGGACTCTGGAGAGGAAGGGAGCGTGAGTGTCTCCTCTGATTGTTCCAACAGGCTCTGGGCCGTATGTGCAGGTGGGGGGAGAGGAGTGTAACCATCATCCTGTGGTTCGGTGCAAATGTGCATATTATAGGAGACAGTTGGCTGGACAAAGCCTGGAGTGAACGTGCCTGCAAAAAATGGGAAAATGACATATTACGTATTATAATACGTAATCTGATTGTTTGAGTATGTTTTTACTTTATAGGTCAGTGAAATAATACCTTTTGGGGTTTTAACAACTGGGGTGTGCACTGTTGTATAGTCTAGTGGACAAATCAAGTTGTTGCTCCTGAGAAGCTCACTGTCCACACACCACTTGAAAGCTGATTTAACTTTGGAGACATAGAGGACTCTTCAGGGTTTTGATGTCATAAGATTACTAACTAACTGACCGACACACTGGATAGTAAAAATAATGGTTGTTTAAATAAACATAACTAGAGAAACCTACCTGGGGGAAGACCCAGCTGATAGTAGGCCTCACCCACTTCTTCCATGATTCTGCAGTGATCGTGCTCCTCTGCAGCAGCTTGCAGTCGGGCCTGTATAATGTGTGTCTCCAGCATGTCAGCATTCTGAATCCGTCTGTTGTATTCAGAATGCTCCTGATAAAATCATAAAAATTCAATTTAAAAAGCATAATCTAGATAATACAAATCCGAAAAAAGAAGAATTTAATAAGAATTAAGGAGCCAACAATAGGGGATCAGTAAGATTTTTTATATGAATGAATATACTTTTTATTCAGCAAGGATTAAAAAGATCAAAAGTGACGGCAAAAACATTTACAGTGTTACAAAAGGTTTCTATTTTACAGAAATGCTGTTCTTTTGAACGTTCTATCCATAAAAGAATCCTACAATTTCTGTTTCAAAAACATTTAAAACTTTTAGAAACATATACAGTACATCACATTTTATAAGAGAGACTTTTCTCAGATGTGAAGAGAGGCACCTGCTGTAGCTCTTCCACAAATTTTTCATGGTAGTTGTTGCTTCCTCTGCGTGATTTTCTAAGATTAGAAACAGTGTCCCTCCCAATCACCTCTATGGTATAAAGGTCGTTGAATATGCTGGCCAGTAGATGAGAAATGTCCTGTACACACAAGACAGGTTTATTTAACGATAGTTCACACAAAAATGAAAATTACATAATTCCTAAAACATTTCCTATTACATAACATCTAATTTTGGGTTCAACGGAATACAGTTATACAGTCTGAGACAACATGAGGGTGAGTAAATGATGACAAATGTACTACTAGTCAAACTGTTAAAATAACCATCAGTTGCAGTGTTCAGTAGTCATTCTCTTACCTGAGTTGTATTTGATGCTGGTTTGTGTCGGTTCATGGAGGGTTCAGAGCTCTTTAGTGCTTTTGGTTCAGTTTCATCGGCCATTGTTTCACAAACGTAATTTAAACGTAATTTTATATTTTAAGCTCCGGCACGTGTGGTGCGTAGCGAAGGAGGTTTATGGTGATATTTTATGGAAACGTGACATAAATGCTCATATGTCTCAACATAAAACGCAAAGGCAGAAATAATACATACACTAAATCGCACCATGGAGAAGTTCCCTTTACTACATTGACCGCCATGTTTGTTTAGGACGTCACCATAGTAACAGAGCGAGCCTCCCAGAGGAGCCTCCTAAAAGCTCCGTAACCAAAGCGATTTCTTAAATTATCTTAACAAAAGAGACATTAAAAACGGCAACTAAAACATGTGGACATTTAAACAACAAAATCTATCCTACTTTTTTGTGGTCAAGAATTTTTTTTATTTAGCAAGAATGCATTTAATTGATCAAAAGTTGATCAAAAAAGATCAACAGCTTCGCTGTCACAAAAATAAAATATATATTTTAAATATATTAAAATAAAAACAGTTATTCAAAATGATAATAATATCCCTTAAGAAAATTAACCATGATTTTACTACAAATAAAACAAAAAAAACAGGTTTACTATAATTATACCATGGTAACCATAAACTAACCATGGTTTTGCTACACTAACCATAGTTTACCCATGGTATTTGTAGCAAAACTGTGGTTATACAATTGGTAATCAATACAGCAAAAAAGCATGGTTACTACACCTTTAATACATTTACATTACATTTAGTCATTTAGCAGATGCTTTTATCCAAAGCAACTTACAAATGAGGACAATGGAAGCAATCAAAATCAACAAAAGAGCAATGATGTGCAAGTGCTATGACAAGTCTCAGTTAGCTTAACGCAGTACACGTAGCAAGCTTTTTTTTTATTATATAATAAATAAAAGGAAAACAGATAGAATAGAAAAAGAATAGAGCAAGCTGTTAGAGGCCTTTTTTGTATAATAAATAAAAAGAAAAACAAATAGATAGAATACAAAAACATTAGAGAAGCTAGTTTTTTTAAGAATAGAATTAGAATAGAGAGTGCTAGAGTTAAGTCAAATAAAGATGTGTTTTTAGCCAAATCTTGAAGATGGCTAAGGACTCTCTGCTGGGATTGAGTTGGGCAGGTCATTCCACCAGGAGGGAACATTTAATGTAAAAGTCCGTGAAAGTGATTTTGTGCCTCTTTGGGATGAACAATAAAGCAACGTTCACTTGCAGAACGCAAGCTTCTAGAGGGCACATAATCGGAAGTAATGAATTTAGGTAAAGGGGTGCAGAGCCAGTGGTGGTTTTGTAGGAAAACATTAATGCCTTAATGCAAGCAGCTATTGGTAGCCAGTGCAAATTGATAAACAGAGGTGTGACATGCGTTCTTTTCGGCTCATTAAAAATTAATCTTGTGCCGCCTATTAATACAATAAAACCATGGTTAATTTTCTTAAGGGATTTCACATTATTACTGTATTTACTTTATTTTCTTCAAGTAAATGCAACCTTAGTGAGTGTAGGAGGCTTATTTAACCAATAAGTAAACATGTTACTGATATTATACATATGCAACATGGCCAAAAATTAATGACGTAACGTTACCCAATCCAAAAATAACATGCACACCTCTACATACCTGAAGATCGGGTATGGCTTGACAGCTTTAAAGGGTGTGCTAAAAGTTGCCAGGCAGGATGATTTTCAAAATCCCCATCATCATAAAGCAAAGAGACTCTATGAGCTGTATGCTACTGGACTTTGCTTCACACCCTACTTTGCTCTACGACCAAATTAGATCACTCTTGTTCAGTTATTGTGAAGACAGATTGATTGGAAGTGTTCCGATTTTGTCCCATCATGTCACCAGATGCAACACAGTCAATAAATCACTAATATGTAACATGTAATACTAAACAAATAAATAGCGTTTCATTTATGCAAAGTTCCATATTCAGATAAATCCACCCAGAAGTGGAACATAAAAACAAAACAAGAAAACAAGCTGTATACTTTTTATTATGTTGAAAACAGCTGAATAGAATTTTTCAGGTTTCTTTGATGAATAGAAAGTTTTGTGAATCCAAAACAACTAGATGTGATATGAGTGTGATGCATACATACTACCAGTCAAAAGTTTTTAAACAGTAATATTTTTAATGTTTTTTTTTTGTTTTTTTTAAAGTCGCTTCTCACCAAGCCTGCATTTATTTGATCCAAAATACAGCAAAGGCAGTAATATTGTAAAATGTTTTTACTATTTAAAATAACTGATTTCTATTTAAATATATATTAAAATGTAATTTATTTCTGTGATCAAAGCTGAATTTTCAGCATCATTACTCCTTCAGTGTCACATGATATATTACTGTTCAAAAACTTTTGACTGGTAGTGTATATCATATTTGTGACCCTGGACCACAAAACCAATCAATCAATTTTTTAAAATTGAGATTTATACACCAGTTAGGATAGGACAATATTTGGCCGAGATACAACTATTTGAAAATCTGGAATCTGAGGGTGCAAAAAAATCTAAATACTGAGAAAATCGCCTTTAAAGTTGTCCGAATTAAGTTCTTAGCAATGCATATTGCTAATCAAAAATTAAGTTTTGATATATTTACAGTAGGAAATTTACAAAATATCTTCATGGAGCATGATCTTTACTTAATATCCTAATGATTTTTAGCATAAAAGAAAAATCGATAAATTTGACCACTACAATGTTTGTTTGTTTTTTGGCTATTGCTAAAAATATACCAAAGTGACTTAAGACTGGTTTTGTGGTCCAGGGTCACATATAATAAATGGTGGTGGGCCGCCTGGACCAAAAAATGCCTGGGCCGATTTTTTGTCCCAGTCCAGCCCTGGTTTTATTCATTTTAAGTCTTTGAACAGCACTCTCAAGAGTGGCATTACAGGACAAGAGTGGAATTCTGAAGAAATGAATCAAAACCATCTGTAGCCACGGTGAAGAAATGAATCAAAACCATCTATAGCCACGGACAAGAGCTCCTTCTGGAAATCACCAAGAAAGCAGACACGTCTCTGAATTAGGCTACACTTTACTCGTTTATAATGGGTGGAAACAAATAAAACTTTTCAGGGCATCGTTGAGAGATACTTGAAAGACCGGTGTTGTTGTTGTTTTGGGTGTTGGCGAATTCTCGATACTGCTCTAGTAATAGGCGGGTTCCACACACACACACACACACACACACACACACACACACAACAGCGCATTGGACTTTCCTGTCAGTGGATGGTTTAGGACACGGGCTTTACACATCCCAGTCAGTATCTGGGCGGCTCTGAGTGGCTTTGTGACGCGAAAGGTCTTTTCCCAACTGGAATATACAACAACTGAAAGAAAACGCTAAATAAAACAACAGAAATAATCATGGAAGCCCATGGAAATGCCGGCATATTCGGTAAGTTTTGCAGTGATGTCATGATTATTCCGCGCGAGAAGTGAATGCATTTGATTTGAAGAGTCAACAGGCTATTCATATATGGCTATATGAACACCATAATGTGAACATTTGAATGTTAGCTACAATACCACCGACTTTATACAAAGCAATTTGCTCTGAAACTCAATTTGTAAGATATTTTACCTTGTTTTTTGCTTTCGCGAGGTTCTTTTCACAGTCATGCGGCGTGTAATGACAGTCTTGTTTATTGTTTCACACTCAGAACTGCTATTAAATGTAGAGGTGCCTCATAGAACATTTTCCATCACTTCAGGAGTTTGCTGACTTGTCCTATATCTGAGAACTTTAATACTCAGCTTTAATAGCTTTAATAAAAACAGATGCACGAGTTCACAATAAAACCGTCATTTATGAACATTGCCGTTTACAAACAAACACTTGGAGTTAATGTAGCTTATATATTGTATGGTTATATATAACATATTCTTTTCGTGGACCTTCACTTACACCAACACACATTCAGCATGACGTTAACTAATGTCACGCGAGGATTCAACCAGATGAAGGCGCCCTATGCCAAATTACATTTGAGTTAGTGATTCATCAAAGTGACTCGTATCTTTGAATCGTTTCCCTAAACGATTCATTTAGATGTCGCTTACTGGTTTGTTCAAATCACATCTACCGGTACTTAGATTCCATAGAGAGTTTATGTTTATTACGTCAATGAAGATATAAGAATACAGAAATAGCTAAAAATGGATAACTGTTTATTAACGTTCTCTCTTTGTTAAAGAGTTTAGCTCACAAGCTGAACTGAATTGAAAGACATGCCGCCACTTCAGTTGGATGTGGATATCCAGTTTATTCAGTTTGTCTCATTTAATACCGCTATGAGTCTTGACTTGTTCAGTGAAGGGGGCGGTTCGTTGAGCAGGTCCAGCCAATGAAATGCTCCATCACAACCAGCCTGGAATGCTATTGGTTCGCGTTTTGGTCAGCAAACCTGCGCTTTAAACGGGAGAAACTTCAGCAAACTAAATAGCTAGGAGTCAAACCAGACCGATTCTTCCATTTAAAAGATTTGTTCAAAACCAAAGATTCTTCCATAAGCGAAAAGCCTCAAGACAGAAGCCACGTTTGTAGACATCAGGCAAAATGTAAAGGTTACACGGAAACCTCTATCAGGAGGACACGATGGGTTTGCAGGCCGAGAAACGGAACCAACTGACAAAAATATTACACATGTTGTTATTACAGCATTATATATATATATATATATATATTAAATACCACAGTCAGTGCGTGCCATAACATGCCAGACGTATAGATGCGAAAACCTGAGATACACAGAGCAAGTGAATCAAAAACACAATAGGATTATTTTTGCAGGTTTAGAACCCGCCCATAGAAAGATACTTGCAAACGTCATGGTTTTCTCGCCTCATGTTATTTTTCTAGACAAACTAAGCCGATTACAGGCGATCTCGTTGAGGAATTTTGGCCATGTCTTGTGTGCGTAAGCTTCGCAAAAGGACGAAATCCCAGGAGTTAGTTTACCAAGAGCAGTGCAAGATCGTGGCACAAGAGAATGGGAAACGCATAGGTGGGTGTTGGATTTGTGTCGGGCGTTCGTGCATTAAATAGCCCTCCGTGGACTAAACTGCATGAGAGTTGTTTAGTCCCAGAAAGTAAAGTTTCCACCAAAACTACAGTTATAGTTTTTATCACTATTACTGTAAAGCCATAAAAATGGGGTCTCATTTAAACTGTAAAAAGTAAGAGAAGAGCTCGTTCTCACTGTAAATGTTGTAAACAATGTAAACATTTAAGTGACTGTGCAAGGTTAATAAAATAACATTTACCGCACATAAAGAATTTGAAATAGCATGAAGTTTGGTTTATGGAACGTGCACGCTGATAATTTGATAAATAGCCTACTGTAAATGTGTTAACCAATCTCTGCTACATCTTCTTGCACGAGTCAGATCAAATCAGACTTTTTGTTTGCTGTAAGAAGCTGCACTCTAAATATAAAGGATTAAAATGATTTAAACATTAAGAACATTTACAAAATACCATGATGGAAAAGATGTTTATTTGCATGTCACAAACATCCATGACTGTTTATTTCATAAAAGTGTATGATACACTTTTGTAATATTTGGGATGAGGAATGAGTCAAGGGGATTTTCCATGCTTTTTGATGTTTTGCTGTATGTTAAATAACATTCCAGCCAAATACAGCAGAGAAGATCTGTATTTTGTCTTTTTACTGAAAAAAGGAGAGTAGGATTACACAACTTTTCCAAGGAAATAATGAATGGTTTTGACGGTTGACTTATCACAGTTTCATCTCTGGCTACCTTCCAGTGATGAAAAATCAAGGTTAAAGGCACAATATGTAAGATTTTTTTATTAAAATATCCAAAAACCACTAGAACAGTGTAATATATTTTGCTGACTTGTGTACTTACACTATCCCAAATGTTTTGAAGAATGTTTAAATCCAGAGAAATAAGCAATTTTAACTAGTGACACGGACCGTGTCCATAGTGTCATTGTGTCGCCTGCCAATGACGTCATAACCCCTCGATTTCCGAAACACCAAAGACACTTTAATATGTTATGCATTTTAATAGACCGGTGACGACCGCACAGAGTGGCATTATAACAGAATTTCCAAATGTATCTAGTATGATAAAACAGCGCTGCTTTTTTCCCCCACATACGCACGACCGGAAGGAGCGGAAGCAGTCGACTGTAGCATAATAAAAGCTCCGCTGCTTTCGAGCGGTGTGTCACGCTCGTTCAGCGGCCTCGTTTCGCTTCGATGGCTTTCAGCCTCACCCTGCTTCATTCTACTACGTTAATAAATAATTAGCTCATCCATGAACATGATTTCTGCCCGAGTCCCATCGGATTGCATCGACTGTGGGGATGAAGACGACAACTCCCATGATTCCACACTCAGTCACGGCGTCATCAAACTACGCCTTTACCTCTTTGTTTATTTTGAATACGCGCCCTCTAGCGGCGAAAATTACTTGTGGAGTAAATGACTTCTCATTCACTTTTCTATCTTTCCTGAAGAAAATAGTGGACTCAGGGCTTCTTAGATGGAAATTCCAGTTAAATGGAAAAAGCCTTGAGGAGTATGAGAGTAGCATCAAAACACATGAAGTAGCATTATGATCGTCATTTATTTTCCCACTTCGTTGCAGCATCCTGGAACTGAATGTATTTGAATGCTTCAGTTGCTATGTTTACATACATTTTAATCATCAAAATAAAGTGCTTTCATGCAAATTTTAATTAAATTGAGGTTGATCCAAAAGAAAATGAAAACACGTGGTGCAGATCTTAAGCATTCTGTTGATAATGCCATGTAAATGGTTGAATTCACTGTAAGATTCAAAAATATCCAATGTACATGTTTAATACTATGCAGAGATGTCAAGTTATTGGAAAATTAATTGGCGTAAAATGGGTAAATGATGATGGCTAACATGTTTACAAAAGATAGTATTTGGGGGCACAAAGTGGATGAGAGCTGTAAAGCTTCAAAATGACAAAAAAAAAGCACCATAAAAGCTTCATAATAATGGTTCAACTTGTGCGCTGTACTACAAGTCTTTTGTCTGAGGATCAGACCAAAAAGTTTGTTTTTGCTTGCTTTGAAAATCTTGCTTGACAGCTGTGGTCACCATTCACTTTTATTGTACAGGAAATGGCAGGGTTCACAATATGCTTTAAATAACCTTTTTGTGTTCAATGGACAAATGGAATTTCATTCAGGTTTCAATTCAAGTTAGCAAGATAAGAAAAAGGCTCTTTTGGCATTTTTTTAGTTACACACATGCTGAGTTACATTTAGTCAGCTGTCTTTGACATGACTCACAAACTTCTAGACATACTGATTTTGAAACTAAATAGTGCACTTGTAAAATAAAAATAAAAAAAAATCAGAAATTCATCAGATTGCAGAAATTAAATTATGATACATGTATAACCAGAAAATTCAGAATTTGCTTCCATATTGAGCTGATACAGTTTACCAATAATCTATGCATATTACAGTTTGTGAAAGTCAACTTTGTGTTTTACAAAGGGTCAAAAAGTTGCGCCGTGTATCATCACCTTAACCTTTGTTCATCTTCAGAACACAAATTAAGATATTTTTGATGAAATCCAAGAGATTTCTGACCCTGTATAGACAGCAACGCAACTGACACGTTCAAGGCCTGGAAAGGTAGTAAGGACATCTTTAAAATAATCCATGTGTCATCAGAGAAGAAACTGTTGAAAAAAGACATTATTTTAGTTCGGTTTTTTTTCACACAAAAAGTATTCTCGTAGCTTCATAAAATTATGGTTGAAACACTGATGTCACATGGAATATTTTAACAATGTCCTTACTACCTTTCTGGGCCTTGAATGTGGTAGCTCCTTTGATATCTATGCAGGGTTTGTGTTCCGAAGATGAACGAAGGTCTTAAGGTGATGATAGTAATTATTGACAGAATTTTCATTTTTGGGTGAACGATCCCTTTAAATATTTCACTACAATATACTCAATAATTGTTTTGGACAGCCTTTAAAAATGTTAATTACATTTTTTTACCCTGTTTGCTGCCTTTAAATTGCTACTGAGGTGAATGGGAATGCTTTCGAACAGCTTTGTCCAGGTATTAGTGATCTCTCTCTCTGGCTTTTATTCCAGCAATGGCACAGCTGAAATCCACTATTGCAAATCATACCTGGCCCTGTTTCTATAATTTCTTTAAAGATCACAGCAATTAGAAGTCAGAAGAGTATTTGAACTCAGCGACATCTACATTTGCATTCTGAATACCTCTGGAGTATGATTTGAATGAGATAAAAAGTCTGATGCACATTTTCCTAAATGTTAAATACCTCACCCTTTTCAAAAATGCTAGAACACTAGTATCAGTCATCAGAATAAAACCTTACACACAAGAGCTTTCTGAGTAAACACAAGCAACCATTCCAGCACAGAAAATGTTTTCAGCCTGATTTCAAAGGCCTTTCTGAAATCAGCTCAACTTTTTCACCATTTCTCCGCCTTCTGCTCGAGTGCATCCAGAGCCTCATAAACAGCCTCTGTGGCAACAGCTCGTGAAAAAATGCCTGCAATGTTGTGGTTGTGCCCACACCCTTGGGTCAGAGAAGCTGGAGATATACATAATTCAACTGTTGGGCAAATTAAAGGGGTCATATGATGCGATTTCAAGTTTTACTTTCTCTTTGGAGTGTTACAAGCTGTTTGTGAATAGATAAGATCCCTATAGTTACAAAGACTACAGTCTCAAACCCAAAGAGATATTCTTTATAAAAGTTAAGACTGGTCCCCGCCCTCCTAAAAGGCCTCATTTAAACATGCCCCCACATGTCTACGTCATGATGTGGGAAGATTTGCATAACGCTGCCCAAATGTTCACGCAAAGAAAGAAGGCGTAACTTTATTGTTGCTGCCACCGCCATGTTGTGAAGACGCTGT